>NC_067484.1:92793832-93093832 GCF_947179515.1 Apodemus sylvaticus
ACAATGAGCCTTTTGGTTGGAGGAAAATTAGGGCATGGTTAATACATTCCAAAAGATTTTCAACCTGCAGTCAATCTAAGGTCTGACACAGGTGGTGGGCATAAAGACAAAGAATGACTCTTTAGAGGCTAAAGACAGCTAAGAAAATTTGTAATTAGACTCTGGACCTACACCATTCCATATTCTTCAGTCAGTGAAGTCAGAAGTCAGTTAGCTTCTTTCTAGAAATTCACATTTATGAAACTTTTTTAAAAGGCTCTTTTCACACAGTTGAGCAGAGTCACAGAGGTGCCAGGGGTCACTCAAGAATGACACAAAATACAAATGGTAGGCTGTCCCAGATGACGACGTCAGATGACTTCCTGGTCTGATGCATCATGAAGACTCCCAGCTCTAAGGTACATGGACTAGTGCTTAAAGGTGTGAAGCAGGAGAGCTGCTGGGATCCTGTCCCTGTCCCAAAAGGCAAAGCAAAGACAATTATATTTGACCCATGACCAAGACCAGTTGATCTCCATTGTATCGTTCACTAAGAAATAGGCCACTGTGTGCTAGGTATGGAAGAAAGTGAAAAGATCTAACCAAAGATTTGAGAAGTTCTAGTCTAGGAGGTAAGAGAGACAGATGGCTTACTGTAAGATGGTCAAATACGAGACTTTTACTGTGTATTTCCAGGACACAGAAGACAGCCATTTATCTACTTCAGGGTTTATCAAAGGCTTCTCTTCTTGGCAGGTGCTTGATGAACTTGAGGTAGTGAACACATTCTAGACAGAGGGCCCGGCAAGGGGAGTGCTACAGAAACACCAGAATCCTCACAGAGCACAGCTGCTCTTGATACAAGTAGCCTGAACTGAGGCTAGTCAGCGGCAGGGCTCTCTGTGCCTTGGTCTGGGCCACCTGGCCAAAGAAGTGCCAAGAAGATATGGAGGCAGGGGAATACCACAGTAAGACCTGAGAGCAGATTTGAAATGAAGGGCTAGTTTAGTGTGAAGAGTTTATGGGTAGCAAGTATAGAGGGTCAGAGGCCTCCTCGTCCCTCTGCCGGTTACTATTATTTCCCTTTCCATAGTCAGTGACCAAAGCCAACTCAAAGAGGCTCATACAGGAAATGTTCAGCCAGAGACTGGATATGCTACCAGCAGGCCTGGAGACAGATGCTCACTGAGAATCACCAAGACTCTGCTTCTTTCCTGAGTTGACATTATTCTCCTACAGTGAGCAGGCAGGTGACAAGGTACTCCTTTATTCTGAAGAACTCACTGGGGGAACAGGTGGTTCCCTCGGGACAGTGCTTGCCAGAGAAGCATGAAAAGTAGGTTCAATCCCCTAAAACCCACAAAAAAGAGTCAGGCCAGGACTGTTACCTCAGTACTGGGGAGGCAGACAGGAAGATCTTTGGGACTTGATGGTCAGCCAGTCTAGCCTAATTGGTAAGCTCCAGGCTTAGCAAGAAACCATCTTGAGAACTAAGATGGAGATCAACAGAAGAAGACACTAGATGTTGAGCTCTGACACACACAGAAGAGCTGTCTGCGTAACCAGTAGCAACCTTGCCTCCAATGCCAAAAGTACCTCTGCCCTTAAACACTGTAAGACATTCTGAGAACGGCACTAGAGCTGCCGTGGGTGGCAGAAAGGACCTTCTTTGTAACAGTTAAGTTTCTTCACCTGCCCAAAGCCCTCAAAACTCTAAATGACCACTGGTCAGTCAATTCAGTCTCTGTTGGTACCATGAGATAATAGCCATCATTTAAAATCTTGTCAAATTATAGTCTTTAACATCTAGATCCCCTGTCATTTAGTTTTCTTTCTTTTCTTAGCCACAATCTTTCATGTTTTCCCATTATAAAGAGGAAGAGAGACCTCACTCCAGCTTCTAGCCACTGTTTCTAAAGGGGATTCTGATTGGTTGTGTTTGTATCACATGGCAACCCTGAACCAAACTCAGATTGGCCACACCAAGTCATCAGTGGAACAAGGATGAGGCTGACATACCCACTGAACCCAAAAAACATGGGGGAGCATGGGTGTAAGCTAAGAGATCTTAAGAACACCCCATGGACAAAAGGGTTGGGGTCTCATGGGAAGGATAGAAGGCTGGATATCAAGAACCAAGGAAGAAGTCTGCTGGTTGACTCCAATGACCATGACCAACAGTGCCAGCATCGATTCAGGGGCCTGAGGTCAACAGTTTTATCTGAGCTCAAGGTTATCTTGCTTTAACTCAAGCAAGGTAGCCTGGGGTCCAGGCAGGCAGGAGCCCTGTTTCTGCTGGATAACATTCCTAAAAGAAACAATGAACAAATAAACTGCAATAAAACAGCACTGCCAGATGGGATGGAGAAAGTACCTCCTGGCCCGGCTGCCAGGGACAAGGCTCATGAGAAACGCTGACCAGTTCTCACATGTCACATTGAGTGACAGACAGACAGACAGACAGACAGTCTTCACCTTCTTCTGTACTAATGTCAGCTCCTAGACAGCGTTGAGAGCTATAGAATCTGTGAAGAGCACTGAAAGCAAAGTTCTTCACACAAAGGCCTCTGCCCTGGATGCAGCTCTGGGTAATTCTATTGACCCTGACTGAGTTGCTTGGTGTCTCAGCTTCCATTTCATCACCACCAAACGCAAACAGAGATAGTCTATTTAATCTGCAGAAGTTCTGTGACATCCAAGTGACAGGACTTGTCACTCAATGTGTAGGACTCACCTCACTGCAATGGAAAACAACAGTTCCTTCATAAAACAATTATGAAGAATTTCAACATCAAGACTGTGTGCATCAAGGACTGAACCATGCAGGTGTTGGAAGCTTCTGAGGACAGAACCCTGAGTGGCTGCATCCACCTTGTGCCAATGAAATAAGGGTGGCTGTGTGCCCTAGCAATGTGTAGACTTCAACACTATAGTGGATATCTATCTCTCTCTCTCTCTCTCTCTCTCTCTCTCTCTCTACCTACCTACCTACATACCTACCTATATCTATCATCTCTCAATCGATCATCTAGCTAACTAGCCAGCTCTAGCTCTCCTTTTTCTTCTTTCCTCCCTCATTCATTTCCTTCCTCTTCTTTTTTTTCTTGGCTTTCTAACATTGTGCTCATGTTCTGTGATTGCCCCTAAAATGCACCACAAATTGTATGGCCTGAAGACCAGACATTAACTGTTTCCCATTTCCTGAGGTCATATTGGATTAGGGCTCACTTAAACAACCTCATTCTGATGACACAGGCAAAGACTCTACTTCCAAATAAGGGACCATGGGAAGACAAGTGAAGGTAAGATGTTGGGATGGGAGAGAGGACATCACAAAGGCCCTGTCCTATTTCAGACTCAAGTTTCTGAGTGGCTTGGGATGTGGCCAGGGCTCTAGTCTCTTACTGTGATGTGGCCCTGAGTCAGTGGTTCTGCTGCCTGCTCTTGCAGGGCTCTGCTTCTCTCACTGCTCTCCTCTCACTGCTCTCCTCTCACTGTGTTTCTCTCACTGCTCTCCTCTCACTGTTCTCCTCTCACTGCTCTCCTCTCACTGCTCTCCTCTCACTGTGCTTCTCTCACTGCTCTTCTCTCACTGTTCTCCTCTCACTGCTCTTCTCTCACTGCGCTTCTCTCACTGCTCTCCTCTCACTGCTCTTCTCTCACTGCTCTTCTCTCACTGCTCTCCTCTCACTGCTCTCCTCTCACTGCTCTCCTCTCACTGCTCTCCTCTCACTGCGCTTCTCTCACTGTGCTTCTCTCACTGCTCTCCTCTCACTGCTCTCCTCTCACTGTGCTTCTCTCACTGCTCTCCTCTCACTGCTCTCCTCTCACTGCTCTCCTCTCACTGTGTTTCTCTCACTGCTCTTCTCTCACTGTTCTCCTCTCACTGCTCTCCTCTCACTGCTCTCCTCTCACTGTGCTTCTCTCACTGCTCTTCTCTCACTGTTCTCCTCTCACTGCTCTTCTCTCACTGCGCTTCTCTCACTGCTCTCCTCTCACTGCTCTTCTCTCACTGCTCTTCTCTCACTGCGCTTCTCTCACTGCGCTTCTCTCACTGCTCTCCTCTCACTGCTCTCCTCTCACTGCGCTTCTCTCACTGTGCTTCTCTCACTGCTCTCCTCTCACTGCTCTTCTCTCACTGTGCTTCTCTCACTGCTCTCCTCTCACTGCTCTTCTCTCACTGCTCTCCTCTCACTGCTCTCCTCTCACTGCTCTCCTCTCACTGCTCTCCTCTCACTGCTCTCCTCTCACTGCGCTTCTCTCACTGCTCTCCTCTCACTGCTCTTCTCTCACTGTGCTTCTCTCACTGCTCTCCTCTCACTGCTCTTCTCTCACTGCTCTCCTCTCACTGCTCTCCTCTCACTGCTCTCCTCTCACTGCTCTCCTCTCACTGCTCTTCTCTCACTGCTCTCCTCTCACTGCTCTTCTCTCACTGCGCTTCTCTCACTGCTCTCCTCTCACTGCGCTTCTCTCACTGTGCTTCTCTCACTGCGCTTCTCTCACTGCTCTCCTCTCACTGCTCTCCTCTCACTGCTCTTCTCTCACTGCTCTCCTCTCACTGCTCTTCTCTCACTGCGCTTCTCTCACTGCTCTCCTCTCACTGCGCTTCTCTCACTGTGCTTCTCTCACTGCGCTTCTCTCACTGCTCTCCTCTCACTGCTCTCCTCTCACTGCTCTTCTCTCACTGCTCTCCTCTCACTGCGCTTCTCTCACTGTACTTCTCTCACTGCTCTTCTCTCACTGTGCTTCTCTCACTGCTCCTCTCACTGCTCTCCTCTCACTGCTCTCCTCTCACTGCTCTCCTCTCACTGCTCTTCTCTCACTGCTCTCCTCTCACTGCTCTCCTCTCACTGCTCTCCTCTCACTGCGCTTCTCTCACTGTGCTTCTCTCACTGCTCTTCTCTCACTGTGCTTCTCTCACTGCTCCTCTCACTGTACTTCTCTCACTGCTCTCCTCTCACTGCTCTCCTCTCACTGCTCTCCTCTCACTGCTCTCCTCTCACTGCGCTTCTCTCACTGTGCTTCTCTCACTGTGCTTCTCTCACTGCTCCTCTCACTGCTCTTCTCTCACTGCTCTCCTCTCACTGCTCTTCTCTCACTGCTCTCCTCTCACTGCTCTCCTCTCACTGCTCTCCTCTCACTGCGCTTCTCTCACTGCTCTCCTCTCACTGCGCTTCTCTCACTGTGCTTCTCTCACTGCTCTCCTCTCACTGCGCTTCTCTCACTGTGCTTCTCTCACTGCTCTCCTCTCACTGCTCTTCTCTCACTGCTCTCCTCTCACTGCGCTTCTCTCACTGCTCTTCTCTCACTGCTCTCCTCTCACTGCTCTCCTCTCACTGCTCTTCTCTCACTGCGCTCCTCTCACTTTGCTTCTCTCACTGCTCTCCTCTCACTGCTCTCCTCTCACTGCTCTCCTCTCACTGCGCTTCTCTCACTGTGCTTCTCTCACTGCTTCTCTCACTGTACTTCTCTCACTGCTCTTTTCTCACTGCTCTTCTCTCACTGCTCTTCTCTCACTGCTCTTCTCTCGCTGTGCTTTTCTCCCAACTGTGCTGAGTTAGTGGCTCTTCTACCTGCTCTTGCAATGACTACCTCTTGTTCTCTAAGGTCATCTTCAGGCTCTAAAGTCACTCTCCTCTATATCCAACACGTGCTTTTCTGCTGTAAGGAAGCTAGGGTCTCATCTTGTAACTTGCAATCAAGAGCGCTGACACCATTTACATCAGAACTGGATAGGGTGATGCACTAAACTCTGTGCATCACCCTCAACTTTTCTCCACTTGTCTCCAGCCCCTGGCTGCTTGCTCAGTGGAGAGGCCTGCCTTCCCACTGTCACCCCATCTCTGCTGTCACCAACAGATGTAGCCTCCAGCATGTTCGGGCCAGCTGTGCCTGTCCACAGTCCAAGGGAGTTGTGGACTTTGGAGCCCAGCCCCTGCTACATGAATGCTTGCCTCCCCAAACATGTAGATGTAAACTTCTGTTCCACTGGAGCCTCTCGCTCACCCCTGTTCGCACTGGTAAATTCTGAACAAAGGAATAGAACCAGGAAGCTCAGTTCCAGCAGCCGATGCAAGCTGCCAGCCCACCCAAGAGTGCCTGCCTAGGTGCTCGCTCCTCTGTAGACCATATGTGGGACAATCCCAGCTCCTCACTGACAGGTCATCGACCCTTGCCTAGGATCTATAAAACCCAGTCACCTCAGCCTGGGTGTGGTACTTCTCTGTTCTCGATCTCTAGGGCATGTGAACTGGCCTATAAACCTGCTCTTATACTGTTTCAATTAGGCTTGATTTGGCTTACTACAATGGCAGAAAGGTTTATTATCTAGACAAAAACCTATTACCTTCCTTCTTTTCTCTTTGCTGGGAGCATAGAAGACAACTTCCTTGAGGTAACTTGAAGGCCAAATGACAGACCCAAACTAAAGGACATCTGACTTCAGAAGAACCAGATTTGACCAGTTAGATTCAGATGCAGCAGCAAAAAACCAAACCAAAACAAAAACAACCAAAAAACCAACCACAAAAACAAAACACTTCTGCCATGCTCTCCATGAACAACTGTTATGAAGATGATGGCGGTTCCACAGACCCCACCCAGAGAAACTGCCATGACTGACAACGGTGGCATTTGTGCATTGCTCTGTTTGAGCCAGCTCTCACTCACTTCTCTGGGGTAGGGCCTTCTACTTTAATCTTGCCTCAGGCTCTGCTTCCCGTGGATACCTCACTAATTTCCAGAAGACTTCTCCACTCTAGTCCTGGAAACCTAGGAGCCTTGGGATAGAGACTTCAGTTCAGAAGTGGGTAGAAAAGAGCAGAAACCATTTTATCAGACCCATGTGCCCACAGCTCTCAACTTACCCGGGGTGCAAACAGAAAACTGCACAGAACCAGTGGGCTGGGTGTGCCATGAAAATGTAAATTATGTCACAAAGCCCTCAGAGAATCAAGGCAACCATCCAGGATGATTCAGGAAGGAGGCTGGGAAACAACAGGTATCTCACACCAGAAAGTGAAGGCAGCTGTGGAGATGGACACAGGCCACATGGGTACTCAAAAGGTGTGACTTAGCTCCCCATAATTACAGGTTCCCAAGGAGCAGAAGAGAAATCAGTTTTAGCACCATACATAGCTTATCATTTCAGAAAGCAATGCTTTTTCTCTATAAAACCAGGGAGATATGTACAGCTCAAATGCCAGAAGCATACTAAAGATATAATTTACAATACAACTTCCATAAGGGATAGATTCCACTCACAAAACCAACAGGTGGTTAAACTGCTCACAGATAAGCTCACCTTTCTTTATCCCTTCTCGCTCTTCCTTCCTTCCTTCCTTCCTTCCTTCCTTCCTTCCTTCCTTCCTCTTTCTTTCTTTCTTTCTTTCTTTCTTTCTTTCTTTCTTTCTTTCTTTCTTTCTTTCTTTCTTTCTTTCCTTTTTCTTTCTTTCTGCCTACCTACCTACCTATGTCTTTTGCAGGGCTTGGGATGGAACCCAGGGTCTTCTATGCTGGGCAAGTGCTCTACCATGGAGTCATATCCCCAGCCCTAGGTATAAATCACTACAGCTGCTGCTGCTGCTGCTGCTGCCGCTGCCGCAGCCGCCACCCCCCCTCCTCCTCCTCCTCCTCCTCAATCTCTGTCTCTTTTGCTTCTTTTCTTTTGACAGGAGGCTCATGAGCTTCTAAAAACATTTAAGTAATTACTAAAGTATAAAACTCACAAGGACAACAAGCAGGGGATTTCAGAAGGGAAAACAGTCCTATCAGTGACTAGCCCAGTGGTCCAGAAGAGCAATGAACAGCCTTCTTGAAACCCAGGTTTCCTCCACTACAAAACAGAGTATAATGTTCCCTGCTCTCTACATTATAGATATAAAGAGAGACAGCATGTAGGAAGAGCCTAGGGCTGGACCAGTGATCCTAAATGAGCACTACTGTCACCATGTTAACTGCTTCAAATCACTCTGGCACAATATTTTTATTCAATAAAACTATCAAAGCATAGTCATGCTTCCTTGTAAGCCTTGCTCTGTGTGGTGGCTAGTATTATGCCAACTTGTCACAGGCTAGAGTGATCTGAGAGGAGGGAACACCAATTGAGAAAATTTTTCTGGGCTGGAGAGATGGCTCAGCCGTTAAAGGTTAGGCTCACAACCATAAAACATAAGAGGAAATGTTTTTCTGAGACTGGGCTGTAGGCAAGCCTGTCAAGCATTCCTTAATAAGCTATTGATGTGGCCGTGCCAGGCCAAGTGAGAGTGGTGGCATCCCTGGGTTGGCGCTGGGTTCTACGAGGAAGCAGGCTTAGCAAACCATGAGAAGCAAGCCAGTGAGCAGTGCCCATCTACAGCCTCTGCATCAGCTCCTGCCTCCACGTTCCTGCCCTGTGTGAGTTCCTGTCTTGATTTCCTTCTATGATGTGGAAGTATAAGCTGAATAAGCAATTTCCTCCCAAGATTCTTTGGCCATAGTGATTCATCATAGTAATAGCAACCCTAAGGGCTCTGTTGGAGCTAAGAACAAACCCTTACAGCATGTGTACAAACCCTGCAGCACCCTGCCGTATCCAGCACTGTCCCCCACATCCCTCAACGAGAACAAATGGTTTCTCTGTCCTAAAGTGGTTCAAGACAATATCTTTGAAATTCCATTTCTTCCTAGAGGACTTTCACCTATAACTTGAAACATAGAATTGAAGCCCTGGTCTTTCTGGAACAAAATCATTCTCAAATGTTAGACAACATGAAATCACAAATGCCGGTTCCTAACAAAATCTTGTCCTTGAAAATCTCTAATTTGGGGGACTGAGACTTGGGGTTGCACATTTTACATTCAGGTACACACACACACACACACACAGAGAGAGAGAGAGAGAGAGAGAGAGAGAGAGAGAGAGAGAAGAGAGAGTCACCTCAGTCGTCCCAAACCATGATACATCTAGCAATAAGATGTAATGATATGAATCATCACAACATGGTGGGATTCAAGTGTATTTGCTGATGAGAGGTCAGCCTGAATGAGCGCCCACTGAAGGATTCCATTTCTAGAACACTTTAGACACGACAGACTGAAAGCAGACTCCCATATGCAGGCTGTCTTAGTGATAAAACACCATGACCCAAAGTCCTGTGGAAGAGAGCGCCTATTTGGCTTTTCCAGGGGGACAGGAGTCCATCTTGGAGGGGAGGCATGGCTGCAAGTGACAGACATGAGAGCAGGATCAGGAAGCAGAGAGAAAACAGGAAGTGACGTAAGACTATGCACAGTGAAAGGCCCCTCCCCACCGACACACTTCCTCAGGCAAGGCTCTGTCTCAAAGGTTCCACACAGCAGCACCACCTAGGGACCAAGTGCACATATGTAAACCTCTGGGAGGCACTGGCCATTCAAGGCACCATGTGGGTGGAGGATGGCAGCTACAAGCAGAAGGGTGCCATGCCATGATGGCACAGTGCAAAAGAGACTTTCAGTCGATGGAACCATTTTGGGTCTTAATTGCAGAAGTGACCGCATAAATCTACCTACACAGGGCACTAGAATCACTGCCCTGAGAAAATATCGAAACATCCTCAGACTCTGCAGTTCCTGACATCCAGGCCAGCAGCACACAATGAAGCAATCAGGATCTCTGAGGGTGGAGTGCAGATAACAGCATTGCCAAGTTCTCCAGGGCCGACTTAGTGCAGCCAAGGCCAAGGTCTTCTCCCACAAGGCCTTTCATGGCTTCTGTGAGCAAGCACCACAGCCATCAGGGCACAGCACAACAGGCCACACATCCACCCCAGCAGCACAGTGACACACTTCTAAAGCCCGACCTGCACCAAGGATCATACTTTTTAAAGGCTGCTGTTTCCTTCAGTCACCGTGGGCAGAGCCCGGGTGATGGCAGGGTGTGTGATACAGAGAAGCATGTGGTATGACATCAGGTTAAGGAACGCCATGGGTCTAAGTTCTCTTTGTTTCTCCAAATTCCTAGACAAATACAAAGATCTCTCTGTGTTTTCTGTTTAAAGTTCATAACAGATTTCCCAAGTACTTTTTACAACATCTGCCAAACTCACTGATTATGGAGACACAGCCTGATGGCCTTAGCTTACTGCAATTGTCTTTATCTCCGTTCAAAGGAGGAGCTAAGGAACAAAAGCAGAGTGGTGTTTATTGAAAAAAGCATTTATTTACATTTTTCTGTCTTAGGCCAAAATACCTAAGGACTCATCATAAAAACGTGGGCAGATTGTTTCCCAATTTTTAAACTTCATTTATTGCTTGCTGTTTTCTTTCTACAACTTCGGAACCTTTTAGAGATTCATGGACCTGTTAGTGCTAGTGTTTCCCCAGGAGACAGTAGAAATGATCCCGTTGTTAAGGCACTAGCTGAAGAGTCATAAAGACTGGACTTGGATCCAGCACTCCTGGGAGAGGGCAGGCATCTTGCAAGTACCTGTAACTCCAGCTCTGGAGGATCGGATACAAACCTTTCCTCCACATGTACACCCACACATATATGTGCATGTATGACCATATAGACACACACATACAAATATATATACATACTCATAAATATATACAAATATATGTATACATGCATATATTTTTAAGTGAAACTTCCCCAGCCAAGTCTCAGACAGAAAAAAGCCATAGTAATTTTAATAGTTTGTTTCTGACTAATATGAAGCTTTCTATTTGGCAGTCAGTGATGTCACAGGACCCCTCAAAGCACACAGCAAATGGAGTTTGTTTTTCCAAGCTGCTTCCAAAGATAACTGCTTCCCAAGTGAAGTAGTTCTTCATTTTTAAAAGATTTTTGGCTTTGGTTTTGCTCTGCAGTATAACAATTACCCAGAATACCACTGCTAATTGTGACATTCTTCAAATATTTATGGGAAGTGAACTTTGATTTCCCATTTCACTCACACAGCTCCAGAGGGTGGGTGTGTAGAGGATGACCTTCCAGTCTCACAGCTGGATGCTGCACTCTGAGCTTTACACGAGACAGAAATTCGTGGTGACTGCACTTTTGCCATTTTCATATATGTCAAACAAGTGCACATTCAATGCCCATGAAGTGAGCGTGTCTCCTCAATCACTGGCTGTGTGAGGGAGGGCTGAGCTGGGGGCACGGCTGCCTGGGGAGCACAGCAAGTGCGGGCTCTGGCCTTGCTCCCCTCCAATACCAGGCAGACTACGGTCTGTGTGGCTGAGTTCTAACTTTCTTGACATTTGTTGTTATGGATGCTACAAGTGTTTGTCAAGCATCTGTGAAAATGTCATACTATAACAGACATTTTATGTTAACATTAGTGTATATATTTGTGCCCAATCCTCCTTGGGAATCTCTTTAATTTTTTTGGTCACAATGTTTTTATTTGTCTACCTCCTGCATTGCTGATATTTCACAGCACAGTGGTTGTTTGTTTGGGCTTTTTTTTTTTTTTGATATTTTCTTTATTTACATTTCAAATGTTATCCCCTCTCCCAGTTTCCCCGCCTCCCGGAAACCCCCTATCCCATCCTCCCTCCCCCTGCTTCTATGAAGGTGTTCCTCCACTTACCTCACTCCCACCCCCCTGCCCTCAATTCTGCTACTCTGGAGCATCTATCAAGCCTTCATAGGACCAAGGGCCTCTCCTCCCATTGATGCCCGACAGGGCTACATGACTGCTACATATGCAGCGGGAGCCATGTGTATTCACCCCCTGGTGATGGCTTAGGCCCTGGGAGCTCTGGTTGGTTGATACAGTTGTTCTTCCCATGAGGCCAGAGGTGGGGAGGGAGCCAGGCAATAAGCATAAACTCCAAAACAAAACCCTCCTTTCTCCTCTGAAGAGATTGAATTGAGCCTGTATGCCTGGCTCTGGCTCTGGCTCTGGCTCTGGCTCTGGCTCTGGCTCTGGCTCTGGCTGTGTGAGGTGAGACTGCACTGGCCCTCCTGTGTCCGGGAGCCAAGCCATCGCCTGAAGTGGCTGGCAGCAGGCTCTGGCAAGGTGCCAATGACTCCGTAGCTCTGGAGACAGAGGAGCAGGCCCTGCCTTGCCCATTCTGAGCCTGACAATGTCAAGCGTAATTACTAGTACCGCACAGCACAGAAAAGCAGCTACAATTATAGGGCCCTGAAACAACGCCTTGTTTCTGGAGAGTACTGGAATTACCCGGCAGCTTTCTCTGTCACTTTGCATCCGAAATCTCTTCAACTTATTGTGCATTTATTTTTAAATCTCCTTTCTCTACAAGCTTTGGGAAGAAAGGGACCACACATCTGGTTTGATCACTACTTCACACACACACCTAGGACATCACAAATAAATGACTAAATATGGTTCCCATTTTAAGACCAGGTAAAGACAATTCCATCAGGTAAAACGTTCATTTACCACACCTAACTAAGGTTAACTACACAACACACTGCAGAGTAGGACTTGGCTTCCTTTGTGATCGTGTGCTGACTGGAAACTGGCTTGCTGCCGCCCCCAAGCCTCACAGGACAGCACAGGATGAAAGCCACGGTGAAAATCAAAATACAAACTGAAGTATCGCTCCTATGAAACACGCACCATCTTGTACAACAGAAGCCTTGCGGGGCTGGGAGACGGCTCAGCTGATGAAGTACTTGTCTTGCTGCTGTGCAACAGTTTCCTCCCAGGTTAAAACATTCCACTCTACAAGGAAGCTCCTTCAGCAGGAAGGCAACTAACTCAAAACAGCTTTAGGAAGTCCCTGAAATTGACCACATTCACTAGGTCCCTCCCCTCAGAGAAAGCAATAAAGGCTGAGCATCCCTCTCAGTCTGAGTGGAGCTAAGCTGCAAAGAAGTCTCGGAGAGGAGAAGGCTGGGACCAGCCCTGCAAGAAGGGACACCAGCCAAGCTGCCTGGAAGGGGTTTAGAACAACTGAGCACCTGGAGAGGTCACTTACTATACTGAGCTGCCTGCAGGCTGTGCAGTGTGCCCTCAGTTCTATGAGCTGTCACCCATCCTGGAGTGGGTTGTTGTGACACAGCTATCCGTGATTTGTCCCTAACCATGTAAGTGATCCCTCATCCACACTTCTGGAAGCAACCCCAAGAAAATACATTGGTTTACTAAGATTGGCTTGGGTGTATACTTGGGTGTACTTTGATGTGTCATGAGTTAACTATCTGGGCTAAGTAGGCATGTGTATTGTGCCCTTTCCCCCAGGAAAAGTTTTGTCACACAACACTTGGAAGTACAAGGACCTCCATTCAGTCCCCAGAACCCACATAACAAAGTGGTATATTGCAGGGAGCACTTGTAATTTTCAGGACTGGGGAAGAAGGGACAGGTTAAATGACCAGTCAACCGAGACTACGTGGTGAGCCCAGGCCAGTGAGAGACTGTCTCAAACAAAAATCACTTGGATATCACCTGAGAAACAACACCCAAGGTGTCTGTCCTTGGGCCTCCACTCTCAGGCACACACATATATTTGCACACATATAAACATGTATACACACATACATATACATACTGGATCTTTAGAGCTTAAGAGCTATTTCAAATTCTGTTTACAGTTCTATCTCCAGACCAACAATTTACAACTACTTCTCCCATCTGTCCCTGCCCTCCCCTACTTTCAATGAGAATCATTTTGATGAAATGCAACTGGTCAGCTTTTCTGAATAATTCTGGTGCCATAATTATGCAGCTTTTGTCTAGCTTAACCTCAATTTTAAACAAATGTTTTCTTGTAGAAGTTACATAATTTTAGGTTTTACTTTTTGACCTAGGATTCATTTGAGCACATGGGTATCGAATTATTCTGTCGCAATATATCATGTGACATTATTCCAGGGGAGCTGTGGACAAACATTGCCTTAGAAGTGGAGCCAACAACAGAACTCAGTAAGGACACCACCAAAGTCCAATCTGATGAGCCAATGCGTTTCATTGGCATTCCTTACAGGAGTATGGGTGAAGGGTTACTTACAGGAGCAGAAATGACTCAAAGACAGCCATGTCACCAAAGCACCCCAGCATGGGTGACAGCTCACAACGCTAGGAACTGGAGCAACTGCACAGCCTGCAGGCAGCTCAGCAGGTCGGAGCTTCTCTTCCAGCAATTCAGCTCCCTCTGCTTCCTGCAGACTTCCATCTGTGTCCGTCACGGTTCTGAACAGGCCATTTTCATCTAACCATCCAAACAGCTCCATGATGCCCAAGTGGGCATTGTCTTCTGCTTTATATACATCAGGAACAAGAGACGCCACAGCTTAGTGATCATTCCAAGGTCATGATCATTGCCCTGGTTAAGAGACAAGCTCATTTATACTCACATTTGATCTCATGCCAATAACATCACTCCTTTAAAGGGCAGTTGGTAGCACACTCAACAGCAGCGGGCTAATGTCTTTGAAAGCACTTGCCCTGTAACATGAGGAACAGACTCCACACAGACTGTACCTGCAACATTACTCTGCAACATTTTCATTCTGAAATATCCACCATGAGAACTTCTTTTTCTTTTTTTTTTCTTGTGTTAAAACAACAACCATACATCCTGACTGTTACTGAGAACCAGTCCCCTAATTTCTCCTCTTAGCTGTCTGGACAGAACAATCTGGCTGCCAGCTCCCCTTCTTCCTCACATCTCCCTGAGGTACCCCGGCTATGCCTTGAGAAGTGCTGGTCAGAGTTCTGAGCACAGGGCCTCGCACAGCCAGACTTTGGCTGAGAGCTTGTGCTTCACTTGAAATGTAACTGCTCCCAAAGGCATGGGACTCCTTTCCTTACACACAATTTTTTAACTTTAATGCTTATGTGCAGTCAAGCACTGTTAATGTAACAGAAAACAAAGCCAATATGTAATTGTGCCAGTGCATTTCAGTGAACGTGCTAGCATGTGTAGAAGGCATGACCTTCGTTTCTAGTCTCAGAGCCGAGATGGGGAGATGGCTCATCTGGCAAACTGATTACATTGTAAGCATGGGAACCGGAGTTCTGCTCTCAGAATGCATGTGTACTGGCTGGTTTGTGTCAACTTGACACAAGCTGGAGTCATTGCAGAAAGGAACCTCCTTCAAGGAAATGCCTCCATGAAATCTAGCAGTGGGGCATTTTCTCAATTAGTGATCTAGGGAGGGAAGGCCCATTGTGGGTGGTGCCATCTTTGGGCAGGTAGTCTTGGGTTCTATAAGAGAGCAGGCTGAGCAAGGGGAAGCAAGCCAGTAAGAAACATCCCTCCATGGTCTCTGCATCAGCTCCTGCTTCCTGACCTGCTTGAGGTCCAGTCCTGATTTCTTTGGTGATAAACAGCAGTGTGGAAGTGTAAGCTGAACAAATCCTTTCAACTTGCTTCTTGGTCATGATGTTTGTAAAGGAAACCTTGACTAATACTATATATATTCAGGCATGGCAATCCCAGCACTGGGGAAGCAGAGGCAGGTGGACTCCTGGGGCTGGCTGCTAGCCAGGATAACCTAGTGGTCCCAGGCCAGTGAGAGGCCTTATTTCAACACATAGGGTGAATGCTATCTCAGAAATGACCCTGAAGTTGACTTTTAGCCTCTACATGAAAACACACACATGTTCTCCCATGTCATGGAGCCATGTGGAGGTCAGGGAACAACTTGAGAGTTGGTTCTGTTCTTCCAGCATGGGGTTCCCAGAAATTAAACTATGGTCTCAAATAATGTGGCCAAGGATCACCTTGAAGTCCTGATCCTCCCGCCTCTGCCTCCCTAGTGCTGGGATCACAGGTGAGAGCTGCCCGGAGCCTGGTTTGTGTTGTGCTGGGAACTGAACCCAGGGCTTTGTGCACACTGGACACGCACGGAGCATAAGCACTTACCAACTGATCTGCACACCAAACCCATCGTGGTTCTTTAGGGTGCCGATTCCTTCCAAATAGCATAAATCAGATGCCATTTAGAAAAAGTCATTAATAAAGTATGTAATTTGAAATGATCACATAGTATTTAAGTTGCCAGAAGCCAATGAAGAACCATGCTAATTATTCACTTGAGAAAGGTATAGGTTTTAACAACTTGTAAACTTTCCAGAAACTTTGGGTAAGAGTATTAGCTCTTCCTGAATGAATTCAAGACTGGCTGAAGGCCAGGTGCAGAGGTAAGGTAATATAAGAACCCTGGAAGCCAATAAAAAAAATCATCTTGCCTGAGTTGGGTGTCCTATGAGGCCCTGAGAAAAGTCCAGAAAATGGTGCCCTCAGGACCATGTGCTTCCTTGCAGCCATGCAAGTGCTTGTTTGGGGTGGTGGGGCTGAGTCCACCAGGGAGTCCTTAGGAGGGGAGAGCGTGGGAGGAAGGGTGTGCTAAGGCATGTGGTAATACTGGCTCTTAGTTATCAACGGGTGCTGTTGTAACTACACAAGTTAGTGACTATGCACAGCACAGTTACCCTCTCATGGTCCTGTCACCCAGAACCTAACACAGGCTGTTTACTGAGCTCAGTCAAGACCCCACCACACTCTAGGAGACAACCTAAGCTCAATAGTCTACTGACATTCATTCCTTGGCACGTGGCCTCTTCTTTCATCTTCAAAACCAGTGAGCGTCACACCTACCCCACCAGTCCTGTCTCTGTGGCTCTTTTTGCTCATGCACAGGAAGACCTACATTTAGGGCCTATACAAAAAGGCCAGGCCCATGAGCATAACCCAGGATAGTCCCCAACTTAAGATCCTTAGTTCAATCTGTAAGTATTCCTTTCCTCAAACAAAATGAATGAGCCAACATTGTGAGACCAAGAACACAAGAGAGGATATGCAACGTGTGGGGAAGCCAACATCTCGAAAGGGCTGGGGCCTTGATGGTGTTGCCGGGAAGCCAAAGCAAGTCCAAGAGCTGCCCGTCAAGATGGGCATGTAAGATTGGCAGGGTGGCCCAGGAGGAAAGGCCTGCTGCCAACCTTGATGACCTGAGTTGGATGCCTGGAACCCAGCTGGCAGGACAGACCGACCTCTACGCTTGCACTGTGACCCCTCCACACTCCTCCTTGCCCTCATCTCACAAAAGAACAATTTCAAGCATCAAAGTTTTTTGTTTTTTTGTATTTTGTTTTTAAAGGACTGATTGAAATCAGGCATTTTAAAAAGATGTCTGAACGAAGACAATCAAACTTTGATTTCCTTAATGTTACATACAGCCAGCCTGGATTTCTGTAACTTGCAGCAGAGCACAACATCTTTAGCTGGTATAGATCGTTCAAACTGACATTTGAAACCTGAAGGGTCAGCCATGAAAATGGCTATAGAAGAGCACAGGGCTACAATGGCAAGGCCAGGGCAATCCTCCAGAGTTAGGTGAAGAGAAGAGATAGAGGTAGGGCCCTGAAGGGTGGGGTGCGGCACTACAGGGGCACTAGGCTGGCAGACCGTTGTGCTAGGGCCTTGGTGTAAGAAGGTGCTTTATTATAAGAGAAACTTCACACTAATCCTAAGCAAAGGAGAGGCAAGTGGCTGCAGGTCACTGTAAACCACGCACTCCCGTGGAATAGAAAAACTGCAAGACCTGTGATTTTCACCAGGCCAGTGGAACAGTTATTCAAATTCTGCTGGAGCCACAGACACAGGCCTCAGTCATCCATCAAGACAGACAGGAACTGTCACCAGAATAGAAAACGCAAACAAACTCCAGGCCTCTACTTGGTACCAAGCAAAAGCATGTTTCCCACAGAGTTGCCATGAAACACCAGCTTAGCCCTTAAGGCCAGAATGTTTGCAAATGGGGAAGGGAGGGGCTAAAGCTTAAATGAGGCTACAACCAGTGGGGTGTGAGACAGCTACCCGAATGAAAAGGACAGGGAGCTGTGGGGAGGCGGGGAAAAGCAAACTCACTTCCTCTGCTCTCTGTTCACTCAGAAATCACTCACATTGAAGGTCACACAGCTGAGCAATACATGATTAGCCTCCCACTTAGACAACCCTCTGACGTGCACTGTGACCACTGTTGCCTAGGTTACTTCTCAGAAACTTGAATTCAATTTTGCTTAACCTTTACAGAAGTCATCAGATGGATGACTAAAATCTCTTCCTATTGTCTGTCCCCTCTGTGGCCTCCAGGTGCTGAGGTAATCTGGCAAGCATCCTGGCCTAGTACTTGATAGGATAACCCTGAGTCAAGCTCACTAGGGAACCACTCCGTTACAGCTGGTATGGTCAAACTGCATCAAGTTCTGACACCTTTTAAGACCTGAGTTGTCAAGGAAGCAGAGCAGGGGCAAAGAGGAAACATACTCACTCCAGGCGTACCTAGGCCACTGAACCCTGTGTTAAATACTTATATTAACTCCTAACCCACATTTCTCAAGAGACCAAGGCCCTGAGAGAGAAAGCTCTTTATAGTTCATTACCAAGACACCCACTATATACTCTTAAAACACCATTCCTAACTCACACCCCACTGTGTTTAGTTACCATACCATTCCTTACCCACACCAAGGTGAAGTCACTACTCACCAGCATTGGGATGAAGACCTCATTGTACCAGATGGAGACTTAGCCTGTCCATGCTCATAATGACAGTGTCCTGGTTAGTTTGTGAAAACTTTTGAGCAAAATACATGCTATTCAGGAGGCCCAGGCAGGAAAAACACAAGTTCAAAGCCTGTCTGGGTTATTTGGAAAATTTGAGGACAACCTGGGCAACTCAATGAGATCCTGTCTCAAATTAAAAGGTGAAGAATGGGGTCTGGAGATAGAACTCCGGCATCAGTCTTATTTGCAAGCAAGCGGTCCTGAGTTCATTCTCTGGTGACTCACAGTGAAACAAGTCACAACAAAAGCTTGTAAATGGTGCAGCCCTTCACAGGGCAATAGCAACAAACGAAACAGCAGTCCATAGGAACATCAAAACTGACTGCCATACACACTGTCCTCTGGGTACTGCCATGATCCCCAGGTGATCTGGAATTCATTTCCGAGAAGGTATCAAGTCTTTCTATCATTTCATTTGATTAAAATAAATGACAAAGACATATCATTGTAACATGTCTTGAACAATTTGTCTCATAAAGAATCTTGACAGACATGATCTGTCTGAGGAGGCAAACAAACAAAACCCCCAAGAAATCCCTACTGTCTGTGGTGGGATGACTGACTTACAAGAGCTAGAACTAATGCAGGAGCCTGGCGAGGGTGGCCTTGGGGAAGATGGATGGCCTGATACGGGGCAATTATTGAAGAGGCTCAGGCCAGGTCAGAGCTGAGGTACGCATATCCGTCAAGGGGGAGTCCTACAAGGACTGGCTGCAGGAATCACGGATGGCACACACACACACACACACACACACACACACACACACACACGGTGACACACTAAGTGGCACTGTAGGGGACAATACTTGGTACAGAAATTGAAGCATCTGGGACAAGCAGAAGCACACATTCTGCAGAGGATGCCTAGTTGGGAGAGACATGGCAACACAAAAGAGGGAGATGGGTAGGCACCAGTGTACAATTCAGCAGGTGAGAAAAATCTATGTGGAGAGCAGGGGTGGTCCAGCGGGCACTCCATACTGGACTTGGTTACCACCTTATTCTTACAAGGGGTGATTTGACAGGAATAGGAGCAACACCCTCCAACGTACCTGACCAGATACTTCAGCTGCACGAGTATACTCCAAAGGCCAAAAGTATAGGTCCAGGCAGTATAGTTCTAGCTACCTTTAGAATGCGGTGCATATGGGAACTCCTTCAGTCACTGGGGGTATGCCCCTGCAGTCGACTGTGCAACTCAGTTTCTGTCTTCATGTCTCTGATGCATGCCCCTCACCACTGCCATTTGCAACACTAGTCAGAGCCCCAAACACAACCTTGGGCTTCAACCTCCAGGACTGTGTACCAAGAGAAACCTCTTTGTTCTTCTAGCCTGTTTGGGGTATTTCATTACAGTAATAAATGTTAAACAGTATGCCTGCTATACTTTATTCTTTTTTGGAAGCCTTGTATAAGTACAGTGAGGGCTAGGTGTACCCTGTGGTAGACTAGCTCACTGGTTAGGCCTCACACATAGCCCCATTTCAATTATTTAGACACAACGTATTAACAGTGACACCCAGAGCTCAGCACGGACAGCTAAGCCTTTCTAAATGTGTGGCTCAGATCACTGAAAACCGGCGACACACAGGGGTGATTAAGATTCCTTTGAAAAGTGTATCTGACAAAAAGTGAGGGGCTTGGGTGGTATTTTAGCTAGGAATTTGGGGGGCTGCATGCTCCTTTTCTGCCTGCCCGCATTCAGAAGTCACTTCAAACAAGAAGGGATTAGAGCTGTGGGATCAGAGTGTAGCACTAAGCCCAGTGAAATGCTAGCTGCTTCTCAGGACAAAAGTCCTCCAGGAAATGCATGGTCCTGTGTATAAGCTGGAACAGAGGGGAAACTGGCTGAATAAGGTTATTTTGGTAATTAATTACTGTTTCCAAATGAAGTCTTTGGAGCAATTATCTGTTATAAGCATGCTGATTTAGCCAGCTGTCTAGGTTGAGCTAACTTTACTCCCGACTTAAAAGATACCATCCACTGGTAATGCTTACTTCCTAAAGATACCACACACGTTGGTCACAGGTCACAGAGAGATCAAGCTGGTTCTGAACTAGAAGGTTCTTTCCAGCTGGCTAGCTTTTATAGCACTGGAAGGTGCCATGGAGGTCACCGACCAGGGGTGGGGAGGGACACATCAACATCAACAGTCTTAGATGTGATAACAATAACTGACATGCTGTCTCCTTTAGGGTTATTGTTATTTAGGGTTATTATTATTTAGGGTTATTGTTATTTAGGGTTATTATTATTTAGGGTTATTATTATTTAGGGTTATTATTGCTGTGATGAAATACTATGACCTAAGAAACTGGGGAGAAAGGGTTGATTCAGCGTATACTTCCAAATCACAGTTCATCACTAAAGGAAGTCAGGACAGGAACTCAATGGGGCAAGAACCTGGAAGCAAAAGCTGATGCAGAGGCTATGGGGGAGTGCTGCTAACTGGCTTGCTTCAAATAGCTTGCTCAGCCTGCTTTCTTTTTCTTTTTAATTAATTTATTTTATTTACTTTACATTCTGATCAATGGCAGCTTCTCCTCCCTCCTGTCCTCCCAGCCTTCCTCAGTCAGCCTCCATACAGAACCCAGGTCTACCTGCTGAGGGAGGGCACCGCTCACAGTGAGTGAGCCTCACTAATTAAGACAATGCCCTACAGGCCTGCGTATATCCTGATCTTATTGAGGGATTTTTCTCAACAAGGCTCCCTCCTTTCCAGAGACTCCAGCCTGTGTCAAGTTGATATAAAACTATCCAGCACATATAGCAAGATATACCCACAAGTATAACAGAGGCGTGAATGTTATGGCATAACTAACTGGTTTCAGGTTAGATTTAGGGCGTGTGCTAGAGGAGAGGACTTGTGACTGTGATTGGATACCTGGCTAAGACCCCATGGCTGAGGTGCTCACAGGCCAGGGGGGGAGGGGAACTTTGCTAAATGGGCATGGTGTCAAACTGCATTCTCAATATTTGAGCACAGCTCTCAGTACACACAGGAAAACTTTCTGTAATGGAAATCAGTTAATCTGGAGATTCACAAGGTCAAGGTGCAGAGCACAACTGCGGCCAGGGCTCAGATGGGAGGAGACACACTGAGAACTGGACAACAGCGAGGACGGCTGTGAAGCACTGTCTACTGGACTCAGGGGAGCTGCTCCCCCAGAACTGTGGTTTCCTGCACAAGAGAGAGAGGGTCTTTTTTTTTCATTTTTTTTATTATTATTCGATATAATTTATTTACATTTCAAATGATTTCCCCTCTTCTAGCCCCCCCCCCCCACTCCCCGAAAGTCCCGCAAGCCCCCTTCTCTTCCCCTGTCCTCCCACCCACCCCTTCCCACTTCCCCGTTCTGGTTTTGCTGAATACTGTTTCACTGAGTCTTTCCAGAACCAGGGGCCACTCCTCCTTTCTTCTTGTACCTCATTTGATGTGTGGATTATGTTTTGGGTATTCCAGTTTTCTAGGTTAATATCCACTTATTAGTGAGTGCATACCATGATTCACCTTTTGAGTCTGGGTTACCTCACTTAGTATGATATTCTCTAGCTCCATCCATTTGCCTAAGAATTTCATGAATTCATTGTTTCTAATGGCTGAATAGTACTCCATTGTGTAGATATACCACATTTTTTGCATCCACTCTTCTGTTGAGGGATACCTGGGTTCTTTCCAGCATCTGGCAATTATAAATAGGGCTTCTATGAACATAGTAGAGCATGTATCCTTATTACATGGTGGGGAATCCTCTGGGTATATGCCCAGGAGTGGTATAGCAGGATCTTCTGGAAGTAAGGTGCCCAGTTTTCGGAGGAACCGCCAGACTGATTTCCAGAGTGGTTGTACCAATTTGCAACCCCACCAGCAGTGGAGGAGTGTTCCTCTTTCTCCACACCCTCTCCAACACCTGCTGTCTCCTGAATTTTTAATCTTAGCCATTCTGACTGGAAATGGAAGAAGACCTCAAAAAATGGGAAAACCTCCCATGCTCATGGATCGGTAGAATCAATATAGTTAAAATGGCCATTTTGCCTAAAGCACTATACAGATTCAATGCAATACCCATCAAAATCCCAACTCAATTCTTCACAGAGTTAGAAAGAGCAATTATCAAATTCATCTGGAACAACAAAAAACCCAGGATAGCTAAAACTATTCTCAGCAACAAAAGGAAATCTGGGGGAATCAGTATCCCTGACCTCAAGCAATACTACAGAGCAATAGTGTTAAAAACTGCATGGTATTGGTACAGTGACAGGCAGGAGGATCAATGGAACAGGATTGAAGATCCAGAAATGAACCCACACACCTATGGCCACTTGATCCTCGACAAAGAGGCTGAAAACATCCAATGGAAAAAAGATAGCCTTTTCAACAAATGGTGCTGGTTCAACTGGAGGTCAGCATGCAGAAGAATGCGAATTGATCCATCCTTGTCTCCTTGTACTAAGCTCAAATCCAAATGGATCAAGGACCTCCACATAAAGCCAGACACTCTGAAGCTAATAGAAAAAAAACTGGGGAAGACCCTTGAGGACATCGGTACAGGGAGAAAGTTTCTGAACAGAACACCAATAGCGTATGCTCTAAGAGCAAGAATTGACAAATGGGACCTCATAAAATTACAAAGTTTCTGTAAGGCAAAGGACACCATCAAGAGGACAAATCGGCAACCAACAAATTGGGAAAAGATCTTCACCAATCCTACATCAGATAGAGGGCTAATAGCCAATATATATAAAGAACTCAAGAAGTTAGACTCCAGAAAACCAAACAACCCTATTAAAAAATGGGGTACAGAGTTAAACAAAGAATTCTCACCTGAAGAACTTCGGATGGCGGAGAAGCATCTTAAAAAATGCTCAACTTCATTACTCATTAGGGAAATGCAAATCAAAACAACCCTAAGAGAGGGAGGGTCTTAAAGCCCACTCCAGCTGAGATGCTTCTGGTGCTGAAGGCTGCTGGGAGAGGGGTGTGGCCTAGGTAGGTGGCTCACACTCCGGAGGATGGCCCTATACCTAGGAGTATGAAAGCCGCACAAATCGGCCTTGCTAAGTTACAAAGCAAAGGATTTGAAGTTAGAAGTGGGATCTGGAAGGAGGGGTCGAGGAACTGTGGGGGCGAGGAGGGAGAGAACATGATCAGAATACATTGTATATATGAATGAAATTCTCAAACAATACAATAACTGTACAATTATCTTCCCTAGGAGCTGGGAAACACTCTAAGGCACACATGCTGATGCCCCAGAGCGGAGGTGCAGCTTTTTTTCTCACAGTCTTTCTTAAGCACTTCTGATGACTGTAAATTAACATCACTACACATTCTAACCTTCTACCTCGCCACTGTGGTGTCATCAAAGCTAAGCGGTAAAAGAGGAATGGTTGCTCCCTGGCCCTTGGACAGTCCTCGTGGGTCACATTACTCTTTCTCTTTGTCATTAGGTTCCACTGCGGTTTGTTTGGATCCTGAGTTTCTCCCCAAGGCCAAGTTCAAAACCTGGTCCTCACACTTGGAAAAGATCCTTGGGTCGTTGTGACATACCCTTGAAGGGGATTTCAGAAAACTAGCTACTGTCCTTTGTCTGTTATCCCTGGTTCACCAGGGGTGTGTGTGTGTGTGTGTGTGTGTGTACTACTGCATGATTTTACCATGAAGATACCACACTATCTTGCCACATGCCCAAAGCAATAGAGCCTATCCATCATGGATGTATGCCTCTAAAACTGAGCCAACAGAAACATGTTTTCTCTCTAAATTTGGTTATCTCAGGTATCTGTTTACAGTAATAGGAAGCTAACGTGAGTTGTGAAGTCTTGTCTTTGTGACTGCCAACCAATAATAAACAAAGTGTGAGACTTTCTCTAAATGGTATAGCCTGCTTTTTAAATGTTTACTCTCATTGTTCTGAATTACATGTGCGTGAGAAGGCATGTGCATAAGTGCAGGTGTCTGCGCAGTCCAGGGTCTGAGGAGATGGGTCAGTTGTAAAGTGAGGGGTAAGTATGAGGACCTGAGTTTGACCCTAGAATTTATGTTAAAAAATTAAAAGATGGTCACAGTGACACACACTCGTAATCCCAGCTCTGGGGAAGAGGAGGCAGGCAGAGCCCTGGGATTTACTAGATAGCCTAGCCAAACCAGTGAGCTCCAGGCAACTCAAAGACCCTACCACATGCACGCATACATGTTCATGCATACATGTATACACATCTACATATCATGCAAACCCAAAATAAAATGTAGGATGTTGAGGTTTGGTCTTTTGCTATGTATTGTAATGCTAAATACTGGCCCACAAGGTCTGGTTGCCCCCAGGAACGAGAGAATCCACACATAGACTCAAGTGATGCTATGTAACCCTGCCCCCAAGTTAGCCCTGATCAGTGAATGAAGATGCCTACAGCCTATGGCTGGGCAGGAGAAAGAGAGAGAGAGGGTTGACTTCCTGTGTTTAGGATCTACAAGAAGAAGCAAGAGAAAGTAGGTGGAGAGAGAAGATATCATGGGTTAGATTAATCATGAAAATATGGCCATGAGGGATGGTCAGATGGAACATGGTGAGTTATAATTCAGGGCTATTGATGGGTGTCTTAGTTAGGGTTTTACTGCTGTGAACAGACACCATGACCAAGGCAACTTGTAGACAACATTTAATTGTGGCTAGCTTATAGGTGCAGAGGTTCAGTCCATAATCATTAAGGTGGGAGCATGTCAGTGTCCAGGCAGGCATGGTGCAGGCAGAGCTGAGAGTACTAAATCTTCATCTGAAAATTGCTAGTTAAGACTGACTTCCAGGCAGCTAGGACTAGGACCTTTAGCCACGCCCACAGTGACACACCTACTCCAACAAGGCCACACCTCCAAATAGTGACACTCCCTGGGCCAGGCATATTCAAACCATGACAATGGGGGAATAGATTCTAATAGCTTTGAGGGTAGATATCTGCCCAACTCTAGTGCATTAAAGACTTACTATAAATATAAAAGTTGTGTGTCTTTTATCTGGGAACTGAATGATCAAAGGCAGGGTAGAAATCCTGCCTGAGATTATTTAATACAGCAGTAGGCTTTTGATGGAAAAGATAGCTTGTAGTGCCTCAAGATTCCAAGAGGAAGGAGCATGCCATGAGGGCCCATGTTGTGGATTCCACGGAAAGGCTAGGTGCACAGGCTCAGGATGGGCAATATCAGCAGACTCTACTCACGGTCGTCTGGTCCTCACGGGGGTGGGGGTGTGGTGGGGGAGGTGGGGGTGGTGAGCAGTGCAGGGCAACAGTGCTCCTGGGTAGGAAAGTCCAACGTTTGCACTGGCTAGGAGTGTGGCTCATACCCATAAAAGGTGCACAGGTGATCTCCGTTTATTTCAGGGCATTAGCTGCCTCAATGTGTAACAAAATCCCATGCTGGTACCAGAACCCCCCTGGCTGGTCCAATTACATAAGGAATGGCCATGTATCTTTGGGGGCTTATTCTGAGTCTCAATTTCCTCCCTTAGCTTTTGAACCGACCTTTCGGTGTGAATGAGATGCACAGGCAGGGATCAGCACTGTAGGCAGCCGCTAGTGCCCTATCTACTGTGCATGTCTTTATTATAAGTGGCAGGACCGTGATACAGATACGAGGGGAGGTTCACTCCCTGGCACTACATGATGAAGGGCCCGGGTGCTGACAGCATCTGGCTCTCCTGACTGGAAAGTGGTCTCCTCTGTGGATAGACATTTCTTTTTCTTTTCTATTATTGTAAATACCCGCAGCAGCACTGGGCATAGATGTGACAGTCATTTTGAGTCTATAGATTATGCCGAATGCATTTATCCTGGAAACCCGAGAGAGTAAGTTGTTTCCATACATGTCACCAAATAGATGAGTAACTCTGCTTTCTCTGAAAGTCTTCCATCTACTCACAAGTGGATCAATTTCCCATTAGCCTTTAGGAGTGGTGCTAGGAAGAGTTAGGTTTGGAAATCTTAGCATTTAAATTCCTCTCCCATGTGCAATGTCTTCCTTTCTTTCATTCAATGAATATTTATTATGCCCAACACACTGTGAGGAAGCAATTTACATAGCAAAATGTAATGGAAGGAACAGGACAAGTGATGCTTTACTATGGGAGCCAGTGTTTGCTCTTATGTGACGTCTCCATTTCTGTACATGCTTGAATGAAAACAATGAACGAAATACGGAGACATCAGCTGGATGAGACCAGAACCAGAGAATGGCTGTGCAGACTGCAGTTAATCTCCTCTGTCATAAATCTACCTTTTCACTTGAGGCCTTTATCCAGCATAATTATTCTGCACTGTCATCACACCAAAGAGACAGAAGCTCTTAGACTAGTACAATAATTAACAGCACTTCAAATACCCATTACTGCCATCACTAACTGACCCTTCCCCTCGGATGCCAAGTCAGCGCCGAGGGAGGTTCAGACCCACGGAACCTCTTTACAGGTTAGGACTGCACGCTGTGTTCCACAGAGACAGAGCTGAGGCCCTGAAGAGCCTGGCAGGTACTGGGCAAGCCTGCACTTCACTGTGTAAAAGCGACTGTAGCACAGGAGATCCTAAGAGACAACAACATCATAGAATTGCCTGCCCAGCATTTCTTGTGCAGACTTGAAGGGAGGACTGCCACGAAGGCCAGTGTGCTGAGGATGTGGCAGAGAAGACCCTTTATAAGAGAGACAGGAAACCTCATCTTTCCTACAAGGGAACCAAAACGAAGATTCCAGGGATCTGGATAAGTCCAGGAAGCTCCAGCCTCCTCATTCTCAGTGTTACCTCCACATCCAAGTATGAGCATTTAAGCTTCTCTATTGGTAAGTTGCAAAGAACCCAGAAAAGATGGGTGGATGGGTGGATAAAGAGCAGCCTTAGGAAAAGCGAGGAACTGAGGTCAAGGAAAATACACAATTGCATTGCTGAAGGAAAGCCCAGGGCAGCAAGGAGGGAAGCCACCCAGCTTGAAAAGGAATAAAAACAGGAGGAGAGAAAACTAAACCAAGTAAAGAGGAAGAGGATGAAGATGTTGGTCAGTAAATAAGTTCTATCAGAGCAGTCTACATCCCCTGTGCATAACTCCTTTGGGTGCATGCATGTGCAGGTGTGCATGTGCAGGGGTCAACATCAGGCGCCTGTGTGCATGCATGTGCAGGTACACATGTGTAGAGGTCAACATCAGGTGCTTTTACTCTCACTCTCACCTTAGTTTTTGAGGCAGGTGTTCCATGAACTTTGAATTTGTCAGTTTAGCTAGCCCAGTTGTCCTGCAAGCTTGGAGGACAAATGGATCATTCTTAGTCTCAGCCTCGGAGCACGGGGATTACAGGTGTGTGCCACATGCCTGCCCTTTGACATGGGTGTTAGCAGACTGGACTCAGGTCCTCATGCTTGTGCGACAGGCACTTTACTGATGCAGTCAACTCCCCAGCCTCTGTTCTTCCATCTTTTAAAGAAAAAAAATGAAATGGAAGGCTATGTAAACTTTTTCTAAAGTGTGCAGTGTCTGGTCTGGAGATGTGGTTCAGTGGTTACAAACACTCTTCTTCAAAGGGATCTGGGTTTGGTGTCAGCATCCACATGGGTGGCTCACAAGCACCTGTAACTCTAGCTCCATTGTCTCTGATACCTTCTTCTTGCCTCCATGAGCACAGCACAGTGTGCTCTCCTCTCTCTCTCTCTGTCTCCCTCTCCCTGTTTCTCTCTCTCTCCCTCCCTCTCCCTCTCTCTCTTATACACGTGTGTGCAATCCCCCTCCAAATCTTTAAGGATGTACAGAGTCCCCTCCTTTCACATAGTTAAGACACCACAGTCCTTATTTGTAAAAGTCACAATCCCTGCCTTGCAAGGTAGTTATAAATGAATGAAAATGTAATGCTAGTTCTTGGTGCATCCTGCACAGTAATCACACACAGGGCAGGTGGCTTTGTCCCAGCTCATAAGAAATCATTGTTTTGAATACCACTTCAATTGAAAAAAAATTTTTTAAAGGTTGTAGCTATTGGCATTCCTAATTCCCCTGAGCAAATACATTAAAAATAAAACAAACAAACAAACAAAAAACAGGCCAAGATCTGTCTAAACTTGGTCCCCCCCAGAAGTTCCCTTCACCTGAGCACTGGCCAAATCAAAGTACCTGGTACTTTTTACCGCTCTCAGTATAGGGCTTCATCTTAGCCACCCACTCTCAGCACGGTGAGGATATCTGCAGTGAAGTCAGTGAGCCTGGCTTCGGCAAAAGGTTTAAGCCTTCCGGAGCTGACCTTCTCCATCTTGAGGCATAGCTGATGGTACCCACAGCCAGTGTGCTTCTGACCGGTTTAAGGCACCAGGCCCTACCTACACCTTCCAGGGTCTATAGGTCTACTGTAGCTCCCCTTGGGGTATACCTTCCTATTGGAGGTAAAGCCTGGACAACCCCCTTGATGACTTCCTTGGGTCTCAGTTTTGAGTCCTGTGCTCTTTCTATCCGAGGGCTAGAAGTGACCCTGGAATGTATGTGTTGTTGTTTTTCAATTCTATAGAAAACCATTCAAGGTGGTTCATGGGTAGTTCAGACCAGACGTCAAGCTCTCCGCTGCAGAAACGAAGCCCAGACCTCCCTCTTCTCCAGTTGATTCCCTTTGGAATGAAACCTAACGAGACCCACTTCAGAGAACTCATGAACATCAAGAACTCAAAAATACAGTATTGGCACCAGCAACAGAGCAGACGACACCACAACAAAGGGGAGCTGCAGCTGACAGTAGAAAGCTCCCAGCGGCGTAGACCAGCAATGGCGGCCACGATGGCCTCAGACCCTTGTTTGACCCTCAGTTTTTGAAGCATCTGTTGTTGTCTGGGCCCTCACAGCAGACTTACCCCCTGTCGCAAATCGCCAGAGGCAAATCAGATTCTGGCAGAGAAGGCCAGATTACACACTTTGCAAGACCACATCTTGAAAGCGAATACCGGAAGTAGTGGGGCGTGGCCTACGGATGCTGGCTAAGTACTTCCTTCCTGCGGGAGGGGCACGAGGAACCTGCAAGTGGGCTTGCACAGTGGCCTCTCTCTTTCCCTCTTGACCTGTGCGTGCTGCTACTGTGGCACCAGCCCTCAGGGATGCCAGTGAGTTCTCTGCTCACAGGCTGCCCAGGGGCTTCAGGTAGCCCAGCCTTTTTAATGTGTTCTTCAGGCTGGGAACTTGCAAATGCTTACAAAGAATGCCTGTAGCAGACAGCAAATTTAATGAGGACCCAGGCAGGCCAATCTCCCCTATACCAGTGGTTCTCAACCTTTCTTGTGGTGACCCCCACTATAAAATTATTTTTGTTACTATTTTCTAATTGTACTTTTGCTATTGTTCTGAGTCATAAAGTAAATATCTATATTTTCTGATGGTCCTTTGGGGTCATGACCCAAAGGTTGAGAACCTGTGCTGGACCCAGGCAGGGGTCAGCCCGAGAGGGTCAGAGGTAGAAAGGGGAGGAGCGGCATGGCGAGTACACGGGGCCTGATGAAAGCCCGTTTCTCTCACTTCAATCACACTCTGTGCTAACAACCTGCAGTGGAGGCAACCGCCAAGGTCAAAAGCAGCTGATAAGATTGAGAGCCCAGTGGAGGCCTTGTCTGAGACAACTGAGTGTTCTTCCACCTCCCACATTCCAAAAGTAACCATGAAGGTCGCATCAAAAACACCCCCTCACTTCGTATGTGTTTTTAATATGAGTGCGTTAAGTACATGAGGGCCAGGCAACTTGGTAGGCATAAACCCTTTCTGACGTCCTTTGCAGGAGGACTCTGCTGTGTGGACAGCGGCATGTGGAACTGTCAGGTGGAAACGCATGCCTTCCCACAAGAGAAGCTGCTTTAGTGGAGGCTGCCGGTGTGATCTGAGTCAGGGTGAACCACACTGTGCTGTAGCTCCCGAGTGACTGAGAACAGTAGCTGAAAGAGGCTGGACTTTTCAGAAAACCAAACCTTTTATGGGAAAAGATACGTTATGTTCTTCAAAGGTTATTGAATCTAAATTTTCTGTATTTGCATATATTCGTTGTATTATATTTCATTATGACATATCCAGACATGCATATCGAGTAGCTTGGGAAAGGACACTTTAAAAGCTCCTGGGGCTGGAGAGATGGTTCAGCATGTGGGAGTATGTTATGCTCATGGAGCGGACCTGAGCTCAGTTCCCAGAACCCATACCTCACAACTCACACCTGCCTGCAACTCCAGCTCCAGAGAATCTGACCTCTTTGGGCATCCATGCTCCTGCACAGATTCCACCTCCATACTCTCTCTCCCTCTCTCTCTCTCTCTCTCTCTCTCTCTCTCTCTCTCTCTCTCTCTCTGTCTCTCTCTCACACACACACATACACACTCACACATACACTCATATACACACTCATACACACATGCACACACACTCATACACACACATTCATACATACACAGACACACACACTCATACACATACACACTCACAAACACAGACTCACACATACATACACACACTCATACACTCACACACAGACACACTCATACACACACACACTGATGCACACTCTCACAAACACATCTATACATAACAAAAAGTTAAATCTTAAGAAAGCTACATGAATTTACTGTAAAATTCCATATATTTCAAAGACATTTTTTAAATTAAAATTTAAGTGGCCATCTCTTAGGAATGTCCAATTATCCTCACTGGGGAACTGGACAAAGCGCCTTTCCTGCACATGGCTGAGGTCATCTAGAACGTCTTAGTTATTAGAGTTCCTGGTTCACTCAAGGCCAGACCTCTGGGCTGTGTGTAGACATCTACACTGAAGACAACTATTCAGAGGCCTTGCTATACTGTGTAATCTGAGGAACCACTAGACAGGGTAAGCTACTCAGGCTGCAAACTACACAAAGATTAACTCCATGCTTGGCTCCTTTATAATGGAAAATCAAAAGAAATTTTAAAAAATCTCAAGTCTTTTTCTCCATCTACCTAAGTGCTAATTAAAATTCCAAGTTATCCAGTAACCACTACCTTTGTCCCAGGCCATTTATGCTACCCATAATGCACACTGGCGTGCTCTCTCCTCCCTCCTCCCCAGAAAACTGGCTCTCCTCACTTACTGGATACAGCCACATCCTCCATTCCCTGTCCTTTTCTCTGCACCCTTTCTCTCCTCTAGCATCAGAACAAGAGATCTCTCTTGCCCTCTTGCCATTTTCAAGATCACTTCCTCCCAGAATCCTCCAAGTTCACTCCTGTTCTATCACCTCTTTAGGCAATCCTCCCTCTACCTTTCCTTCTTCCTTCCTTTTTTTTTCAAACTTTGTTCTAGAAGCCAAATCTTTCCCAATAGACAATATACTGTTCAGCTTTCTTAGAGCAAAACCAAATGTACCTCGATCCTACGTCCTTGGAGTTCCTTCTTCTCACCATAGCCAAACGTCTCAGGAGTAATGGAGGCAGCCTTGGCCCTTCTCATTTCTGTTTACCTGCCTCAGCATACCTGGCCTCGGGCTCCAGCAACACACTGGAATTGCTCTCACCAAAGGCAGCAACCCAGGGCCTCTCTCTAACTAGTTTGCTGCCTTGTGGGGATATCAGGGATGGCTATGGTCTCCACAGACCTGTTCAGACCCCCTGGAAGCGCCTCTTCCCCAAGGCTGCTCCCTGCCATCAGGTTTTCTGTCCAGATTCCCAGCATTGTTTGCAATCCTCCTAGGCCACACTCTGTCTTCCCTCTGCACTTCCCTCCCATCTGCCTGCGATGCACACTCCTCCTGGCCTTGACTCTGTGTCTCACACAACTTAGCTTGGATACTTCCTCAGTCTGTTGAGGTGGTAAGAGTTGGTAAGAGTTACTACTTGCTTTCAATGAAAGCAAAAAAAAAAAAAAAAAAAAAAAAGGAAGCACAAGGGATTTGCTCACATTTCCTGTGTTACACTAATAGATGTCCCCTGGCTGTTGCAGCACCGGAAGTTGGTGCTGCTTGGCATTCAAAGGCCACAGTAGATCTTTGTGCTGGTTCTGTCAGTGAAGCCACCGCTTCTATTTAGGATGATTTTTCTAAGAAGCATTGCTCCCTCACTGGGGCCATAAGGTGGACCAAACGCCCGATTTCTCTACCCTCACTTGGCACGTTTCTCTCTGACTCCTGGCTGCCTGCTGGATCCATCACTTCTCTTGCTGTAACAACCAACCATTAGAAGAAAGCTTTATTCTGCTTTCTGCTTCATGATGGTGGGAAAGGTGTGTCGGGAGGAGCAGAAGCTGCTTGGTCACAATGTGTTCACAATTAGGAAGCCCAGAGGAAGTAAGATTGAGCTATAAAGCTTCAAGGCCCACCTCCTGTGACCAACTTTCTCCAACAAGGCTCTGCCTCCTAAAGGTTCCACAACCTTCCCCCAAAGCACCACCATTTGAGGACTGGGAGTTTTAAGCCCACAATTACGTTTCATATTCAGAGCAGCATGCCTGCTCATCTCTGCAGGTCCACACCAGTCACAGAGCATCTGTCCAGGCTGTCCCGTTCTGCTTTGGGGCTAAAGGCACAGTGACAGGCTGCTGTTCTAAGATTGTGATCACTTTAGGTTCCAGGGACAGCATAGCCTCATAAGACAGGGCCCATGGACCTCCCCCGCCCACACACACACACAGATGAAATCAGTTACCCATGAGGGCCGAGTCCACGTCTGGGAGCAGAAGTCATCTGCTGAGAAAATCTTGTCCGTGAGTAACATGGCCCCCTCTGAGCCACCCTGCAGAACCTGAGCTGGGACAAGCTGACACAGAGACTACAACTGCACAAGAGCTGTTGAATTATGGTACTTTTGCCTGTCCTCTGTCTCCCTCAGTTTACCTGTGCCGTGTGGATGGACTGAGAGTGAGGGGAGGCACTTGATCCTTTTGTCTTTTCCAGTTCAGCCTCACGGAATAAATCTGCTTTCCCCCACTACTTCCCTCTTTACATTGTGTTTGAGAACTTGCTTGGGGCTGCTGTTCTCTGTGTTGTCCTGAATACTCTGTAACTATTGGATTTGGATGCTAATAACAGGATCGTTTTCCTGGGAATACTACGTGAAATGATTGAAAAGTGAAGTTCAGTTTAAAGAGACTGTTCCTTCCTCCAAGACGGTATATTTGCCCAATATTCTATATTTGCCGAGAATGATAATCATTCTTATTAAAGTATGGATTTCTGGAACTTTCCCATACACGGGGCTCCAGGCCACCCAGGGAAAGCTCGCTCATGACATGTGTTCTAGGACCTGGTCATCACCTGATAGGTCTATGACTTATGGCTTACCTGCCAAGGTCACAATTACCCATTGAAAGAACGGCACTATGCAGGCTCAATTGGAGAAGCTGGGGCAGTTGAGAAATACCACAGTGAAGGAAAAACTAAGGGTGTGGTTACAGCCTCTTCCTGGGCCAGTTCTTGGCTGACACCCCTAGTTCTTCCAAGAATGGATTTCTTCAGTGCAGGTCTATCATTCTACACCAAGCCCCCGATGCACACGGGGTGAGCACTTAGGCTCCTGTTCAGACTCTAAGCCCATGGTGCACACAGGGTGAGCACTTCCACTCCTATTCGGACTCTGAGTGTCAGGTTCTCTGGTTACATGACTCTAGTCAGTTACAGCCAGCCAGTTGTCAGGGAGCATCTGCAGGTCCCTGGAAATTAACTATGCTTTCTATGGTAGGTCCCCCTCCTTGCTTCATTGCCAGCTGGGTCCCTGATGGTGATTCTTGGTGAAAGCAGGAGTTTATGAGGTAGTTTTTCTCCTACATAAACTTGCCTTAGGCAGCAGGGATGGGATATATGTTGGCAGCTAAGTCAGAAAACACAGTCACATTGGTAGAATGAAATGGAAGCAGAGGGAAAGGGAGATGTGGTGTCTGTCTCTGGGAGATCCACACATAGCGAACTACCATTTAAGCATCCCTGCTCATTGAGAGGCTATTTCCAGTTTAAATGGGCATCACATATACACACAGCATGGACTGATATGTAACATAACAAGCAAAGCAACGAGGCATGGACAGCTTTATAGTCTAGTTGCCCGTGGGTTGTGGCTAGTGGTGCACGCCTTTAGTCCTAGAGCCCTGGATGCAGAGCCAGGCAGTGGATCTATGAGTTTGAGACCAACCTGGGCTAGAGAGTGAGAAAGTTTATGAACAGAACACCAATAGCGTATGCTCTAAGAGCAAGAATTGACAAATGGGACCTCATAAGGTTACAGAGTTTCTGTAAAGCAAAGGACACCATCAAGAGGACAGATCGGCAACCAACAAATTGGGAAAAGATCTTCACCAATCCTACATCAGATAGAGGCTAATATCCAATATATATAAAGAACTCAAGAAGTTAGACTCCAGAAAACCGAACAACCCTATTAAAAAATGGGGTACAGAGTTAAACAAAGAATTCTCACCTGAAGAACTTCAGATTGCGGAGAAGCATCTTAAAAAATGCTCAACTTCATTAGTCATTAGGGAAATGCAAATCAAAACAACCCTAAGATTTCATCTTACACCAGTCAGAATGGCTAAGATTAAAAATTCAGGAGACAGCAGGTGTTGGAGAGGGTGTGGAGAAAGAGGAACACTCCTCCACTGCTGGTGGGGTTGCAAATTGGTACAACCACTCTGGAAAGCAGTCTGGCGGTTCCTCTGAAAACTGGGCACCTCACTTCCAGAAGATCCTGCTATACCACTCCTGGGCATATATCCAGAGGATTCCCCACCATGTAATAAGGATACATGCTCTACTATGTTCATAGCAGCCCTATTTATAATTGCCAGATGCTGGAAAGAACCCAGGTATCCCTCAACAGAAGAGTGGATGCAAAAAATGTGGTATATCTACACAATGGAGTACTATTCAGCCATTAGAAACAATGAATTCATGAAATTCTTAGACAAATGGATGGAGCTAGAGAATATCATACTCAGTGAGGTAACCCAGACTCAAAAGGTGAATCATGATATGCACTCACTAATAAGTGGATATTAATCTAGAAAACTGGAATACCCAAAACATAATCCACACATCAAATGAGATACAAGAAGAAAGGAGGAGTGGCCCCTGGTTCTGGAAAGACTCAGTGAAACAGTATTCGGCAAAACCAGAACGGGGAAGTGGGAAGGGGTGGGAGGGAGGACAGGGGAACAGAAGGGGGCTTACGGGACTTTAGGGGAGTGGGGGGGCTAGAAAAGGGGAAATCATTTGAAATGTAAATAAATTATATCGAATAAAAAAAAATTAAAAAAAAGAATGGCTGTGGTGTGCTTTTCTTAATTAAATAAACATGGAAAGAGAAGACACACCTACAGTTTTGTATTTACTGCCTCATTGGTGCTTTCTTCCCCTCAGAAGGCTGTTGATCTATGACCAAATTACTTTTTATGCATTTATTTACTTACTATACTATTTAGATAACCTAGTCCATTCTACAGATAACAATTTTACATTTGATATGTATATTATTAATTAGATTAGATTGAAGATGGTCTTACTCTTAGGGGCCATTAGCCATTCTCTTTCAGTAAATATGCCTGTCCTTGATAATTTTATTCCTTTATTTGTAAAGACTTTTATTTTATTATTTCATGTCCTTACCACATAGAGCTCTCTTTATAGCCCAGGCTGGCCTGGAATTTGAGACCCTCCTGCCTCTTCCTCAGAAGTCAGTGCTGCACGCCATGTATGTGGTTATGTAAAGTTCTAAGCATATGAAAGTTTTCTGTATTGCATTTCACAAATATTTTCTCAGTGTTTGATTTAACTGCATTTCTTGCCATACAGACATTTGATTTCTTGTGTTTATTCCTTTTCTTGATTTGCCTTCTAAGGAAACAAAGGAGGAACTAAATTTCCCTTCACTTGCTGTGTACATAGGTGTAGGATATTTGAAATTAAGGCTTTATACAAGCTGAGAGGGCCAGCTACTATTCCTTTGCCCTGTCCCATTCTGTCATGACATCATCCTACCTTCCAAGTTCCCTCTGATCACATTCAGTGTCATTTTCTTCTAGCACTTCTATGATTTCAGTTCTCCCACTTGAATCTTCAAATGTCTCAAGTTAATTTTGATGTATCATGTGAGCTAACAACATTCCGTCTTTATCTCGGGCTTCAAACGGCTAGTCAGATACACCACCTCAAGCAGACAGTATGAAGTCAGATTAAGAATGGTAAATTGTCATTTCACTCTGCCTCCTTGCAGATTAAAAAAAAACCAAACAACAAAAGAGGGATGTGGGCTAGAGAGGGCGGGTATTCAGCCAGCTCTACCGCATGGAACCGAAGGTGCCAGAAGTAACCCGCTTCTTGTTCGCAGAAGCCTCTAGACTCTTCATTTTCCCAGTGTGGTGAGAATGATGCCTCCACTTGGCCTGGAAATTACAGGAGGGATGACCTCAGCGCTTATCTGTCTTTAGGTAGCAGGAGCCACCTTAGAAATCAGCTTCTTTCTCTCCCATGGGTAAAAACAGAATATCCTGTAAATATATTTCTAAACTAAATTACAGATATATAGGTATCATTAATACCAATATATATTTTATTCAGTAGATACTTCACTGACAAGAGAGTCAAAATATATGTCACAGCCTCATTATTAATAAGTCAAGTGCATTGTCATGGAGCAGAATATGGTTGACACAAGTTCAGCATACAAGACAATTCCTACAGCTTTTATGAAAACAAGAATTATGGACTGGTATGGTGGTGAACACTTTTGGATTCAAGCACTTGGGAGTCAGAGGCAGGCAGATCTCTGAGAGTTTGAGGCCAGCTTGCTCTACAAAATAAGTTCCAGGCCATCCAGGGATACATAGTGAGACTCTATCTTTAGAAAAATTATTTACATCACAAATATAATCTAGGCTGAGATCCCCACTCTGTGGAAGGCACATAGGCTGGTTTCCCCTGCAGTAGACCCTGGGTGTATTGTTTCTTTGGGAGGATGAAGGAACACCAGTCTTTGGAAAGGGGAAGGGGCAATCCATGATGGAGTGTTGTAAAGACAGATATCACTGAAGGCAGTTGGAGTACAAACTTGGGGAATTGCCACACCAGCACGGAGTGTGTGTTGGAAGGGTTAAGGGAACAAGACACCAGTTTCCGTGTCTTACCCCTGAAGGGATTCACTTAGAGCCTTAATCCCTCACATAGTTGGTCTGTGGCAAAGATCTATAAAGCTGAATTCATGAGCCAGAGAAAGGTACAGTCGAAGAAAGGCCAATGCTGGCCTCTGAAAGTCATGGTGACTGGGCATGACGCAAACAGGAGAGTGAACTGGACATAGAAGCTACTATTAAGGTTTCTCCTTAACTTCAAGTCCACCTTGCGTGTGCAAACAGAAGTACCACACACCACCCAGGGGACAACCCCCTTCCTTCTTTGTTCCCTTAGAAGAGCAGGTCAGGGAAAGAGATCAAGTCAGCCATCAGGAGACATCTTCATGAGGTCTTTGGTGGCCATACTTCTCATGTGTATTTAACTTTTAGGTGTTTAAGTATAAGGTCTCATGTGTACCTGCCTAGCCTTGAATTTGATATAAAGCCAGGATGACCTTAAACGTCTAATCTTCCTGCCTTCATCTTCCCAGAGGCACAATTACAGGCATGCCTGGGTCTGAACTCAGGACTTTGTGCATGCTAGGCAAGCCCTCTACCAAGTGTGCTGTACCCCAGACCCTATTTAACCTTTGACCCCATGTTTAAGTGTTGTGAACAGTAGTACCAGTAACAATACTTTTCCACCACAGTTTTACATACGTATTCTCACTTAGTTATCAAGAAAGGGCTTGCGAAATAACAGAGGTAATTTCTGTTCCTCAGAATTCTAGAGTATCCCAAGCTACAAGAGAAAAGAGATGTATGTGTAAACCTCAGCCATAATTATCAGCTCAAGGAAGTAAGGAATTGCTCAGGTTCCAATGACTTCAGAAACAGAATAACTAAGGGACAGGAGACAGTTCCGTTGGGAGCTGGCTTGTCACAGCTGGTCTTTGGTGGACCCAGAAGCTCTACCATGTGCTTTGGGCTCTGGTAGAGGCCTCCCCATCATGGAGACATGTCTTTCTTGGAAACCATGGATGCCAAGAACATTTGTATCAACACTGAGTATTGCAGTAGAAGGCCAAATAGGCCCTGCCATTTATGACCCAGAGTTTAGGCTTTGTTTTAGAGGAAGCTTATTTTGCTAGAGGAATAGTCAAAAGCTTGAGATTTGTCTTTTGAATAAATTTTGTAGCTGCTTGTATTTTAATGTTAATTTGGGTCTCCCAAAACTGTTTGCATGAGAGGGAGGGTCTGCATGTAGCTTTTGGGAACCTGCACCCCCCCAATTCTGATCAGTAAATAAAGATGCCAGCAGCCATTACCTGGGCAGAAGAGAGAGGTGGGGTTTAGGTTTCCTGGGCTGGGGACTGTAAGGAGGAAGGAGGAAAGCCACAGAAGCCAAGCTGAAAGGGTAAGAACATTCAAGGGAGAGCCACCATGCCGTAGGAGGTATGCAAGAGGGAGAAGGAGAGCCACCATGCCTTAGGAGGTATGCAGGAGGGAGAAGGAGAGCCACCATGCATTAGGAGGTATGCAGGTGGGAGAAGGAGAGCCACCATGCCTTAGGTATGCAGGCGGGAGAAGGAGAGCCACCATGCCAAAGGCCCCAAGGACTGCTCAACTGGGTCAAGAGCAGCCAAGATGGAGCATAGAAATTAGTAAGTAATAACTTGGAGTCATCGGTGGGAGGTAGGTTCTAACAGCACGGAGGGTAGGCAGCTGCCCAGCTGTTATGCTACTTAAGGCAAATTAAAATATAAAGGCTGTGTGTGTGTCTTTTATCCTGGAACATAAATGGTCAAAACCGGGAAGGAACCCTGCGCTGGGATTTAATATATTCATACTACAGACTTTATGCCAGGGTCTACTATTTATAACTCTACTACAAACCAGGGATGCACATGTGAGTATGAAATAATTATGCTTAACAAGTAATTGGCAAACACCTGCTGACAGAGGACCTAACCAGTGGGTACCTCGCCCTCTGCACACTCATGGAGAGACACCAGTATTTCAAAAAGTTCTGTACCTTTCTCTGCTGCAACTCTCAGTGTTGATTATAGCTAGGACTTACGTAGCATGAGATAAACCACACACTCAAAACCTTTGTGGAACTGAATCTACACATCCTTGGGCCACCGGTGCCTTTTAGAGAATGGCAGGAAACAATTTCTAGGAATCAGCACTGGTCAGCTCCACTGTCCCTGCAAGAGAACAATTGCTGTGGCTTCCAAGGACAGTTAATGGGGACATTCCAAGTATGTTCCTGGTCAAATATGAAGATGTAGTTCTGGAGCTCCTCTGCTGGTGGGCTGAGTTATATTGTTAGGACAGTGAAGAAACTAGAGGCATTTATCACAGCCCACCAGTGCAGTTGCCAGCATCTCTCATGGGAAAAGGGGAGAGGGAGAGTGGGAGAGACACAGAGGAGAGAGAAATCATGGTGGATCAAATATCACCAAATCAATCATGAGCACAAGGCATGAAGCAGGAGGCATTTTAGTAACGTGAAACACCCCACAAAGTTACCTAACCCAAACTGCACAACACTGATATAAAAACCTGCTCAGTGACAGTGACAATCCATGCACCTATAGCTAGGTGTTTGAAAAAGATGCTTCAAATGCACTGCACGAATCATAGGCTCTTCAATAATTAGTGCTGTGATATTCAGAAGATTGATTAGAAGCTTGTATACAAATGTTAACTCAAAATGAGCCAAGGACACAAAACTACTAGAAGAAAACCCAGATAACACAATATATCAATATAAGCAAATAATCTCAAAGCAAGATAGCAAGAACAAAAATAGACAAACAGGACTATAACAAACTAAGCAACTTCTGGAGGAAAAACCCAGCAGAATAAGGAGACGACTAGCAGGACAGAGGGGCAGCAGCAGAGAACTCAACCAAGGCTCAGTATCTAGCCTACATCAGAGAAATGCTAACAAGAACCAGAGACATGACCTCACTCTAGTTAGAGTAATTACACTCAGTCCATTAATGAATGCTGGTGAAGCTCAAGAAGAAGGAAGACCAAAGTGGGGGTGCTTTGATTCCTCTGAGAAATGGAACAAAATACTCACAGGAGCAATTATGGAGACAAAGTGTGGAGCAGAGACTGAAGGAAAGGCCACCCAGAGACTGTGCTACCTGGGGATTCATCCTACATACAGTCACCAAACCCTGAAACTACTGTGGATGACAAGAAGGAGGAGCCCTGCCAGAGCCTTACAGATACAGAGGCAGATGCTAGCAGCCAACTATTGGACTGAGCACGGGGTTCCCATTGGAGGAGTTGGAGGGCAGACTGGAGGAGCTGGGGAGGGGGGCGTTGCAGCCCCATGGGAATAACAACAATGTAGGCCAACCAGATGCCCCAGGGCTCCCATCAACCAAGAGGTACACATGGTTCCAGCCGATATTGTGGCAGAGGAATGTCTCGTCGAGCATCAGTGGGAGGAGAGGTCCTTGGTCCTGTGAAGGTTCAACAGATGCCCCATCATGGGGAAATCGAGGGGTGTGGGAGGAGGGGCATATTCTTGAAGGCAGGTGGTGGGAGGATGGGTGGGGGTTTTGGGGGAGGGGTGAAACCAGGAAAGGGTATAACATTTGAAATGTAAATGAAGAATATATTCAATTAAAAAAAGAATTCTGGTAAGGATGGAAAGAAAGGGGCACTCATAACATGACTACCCAGTAAATTACTGCAGCCTTTATGGAAAACAGTGGCCATATGACCCAGCACGCCTGTTACTGGGCTTGATAACCAAAGGGGAGAAGGTCAGGGTATAAGAGACGTCAGGGAGAGCATCCAGTGTGCACCGCTGCTCCATCCACAAGAGCCAAGGTATCAGTTAGGGTCCAGTGATAGGAGAACAAATACAGAAAACGTGCCAGAGCTACAAAATGGAATAGTATTCAGCTGTGAAAAGGAATGAAATCCTGCCATCTGTGGCAACCTGGATGGAACTGGAGGACGTTAAGAAAATAAGCCATGCAAAGACAAGTTCTTTATTTCATGTGGTAGAGAGTGAAATAGTGCTCACTATGCTAGGAGCTTGGAGGGAGGGAGGAGGAGGAGAGATGAGGGGAGGAGGAGGATGGTTGGGGGTAGGTCCTTGTGTTCCACAGCAATCAGGTGACACTATTTCCCAGCCACTTACTGCATATGTTGTAATGACCTAGAAGGAGCTTGGAAGACCCATTTCTAGGAAATGCTGTGTGTAGTGTAAAGAGGTGGTGATATTAGTCACCCTGGGCTGAACCCTGCACACTGCATATATGTACTGAATTATCACATGGTACTGCACATATGTGGTGAATTATCACATGGTACTGCACATATGTGCTGCATCACACAGTGCTGCACATATGTACTGAATCATCACACGGTACTGTATATATGTGCTGCATCATCACACAGTACTGCACATATGTACCGAATCATCACACGGTACTGCACATATGTACTGAATCATCACACGGTACTGCACATATGTGCTGCATCACACAGTGCTGCACATGTGTACTAAATCATCACGTGGTACTGCATAGATGTACTGAATCATCACATGGTACTGCACAGATGTACTAAATCATCACACGGTATTGCACATATGTACTGCATCATCACACAGTACTACGCATATGTACTGAATCATCACACAGTACCCCATAAAGAGCTGTAGTTAGTTATCAGTTTTAATTTTTTACAAGAGTTTCTGCTTTGGGTTTCTCTGTTAGAGACCAAAGCAGTTGAAGGTATGGAACCTTGGGCTTCTACCAGTGAACATCTTAGAATTTGGGCTGGCAAGAAGGCTCAGCAAGTAAAGACACTTGCTGCTAAGCATGATGACCTGAGTTCAATACCTGGGAACCACACGCCGGGAGAGAACCAACTCCTGCAACTTGTCCTCTGACCTTCATGTGTGTGACACACACACACACACACACACACACACACACACACACGCATGCACACAATATTCAAATCTGGAATTTTGCCTGAAAGACCTGCTATGAGAACTTTAGTCACAGTGAATGCAAACTTCTGCAGTGGAGGAGAAGGCAGCTGGATCTACTAGTAAAGCCCAGGGCTGCTGAGACAGAGAGAACAGTACAACATCCAAATCTTCTTGTGGGTGTCTTGCTCCATTTAGAAAAAAAGTGTCCTGATCTTGGCAGTGGCACAGAGAGATCTCAGAACAAGACCTGTTCTGCACCCCTGGCTTTCTTGGTCTGTGACTGAGCCTGTTCTAGAGACTCCAGTTACAGTGCATTTTCTTACAGCATTCGTAGAATTGTCTGTCCCTGAGAACCGAGCATCCATCAACTAGCCGTGTGTTCTGGGAAGGTGATCTAGGTCAGGCTGGACCACCAGGGGCTGCCTTGCTCAAAGGGATGCTCCCAGTTTGATGGCCCGTAAGCTGGCCTTGGGAGGGGAGATATACCCAAGAGCTAAGACCATTTAAAATGTATCTTACCGAAGATAGATATCTTTTGTGGGTCAATTTGGCAATAGCTAACTATAACCATTAAAATGTTCATGTCCTTTGATTACTGGGTTCACTTCTAAGAAATTATTATAAGAGAACAAATTTGTATCATAAGACATCTTCATTTACTGTTACAACTTCAAAAATAGTGAAATTCCTAATTAAGTAACAATTACATTACATGATGGTTACCTGGTGGGAATTTTATCAGATGGGATGAAATGCTTTGCAAAGACCTGAAAACAGGGAAAGTGGAACATGCATACTCGTAAGGAAATGCATGTTCATTTAAAAAGATTAATGGACATATGACTAAATATAAACAGACTTCTGAGTTAGTGGGATTATAGGCAATTGTCAAAGATTTTATTTGAGAGAGAGAGAGAGAGAGAGAGAGAGAGAGAGAGAGAGAGAGAGAGAGAGAGAGAGAGAGAGAGAGAACATGGAGTTTGTGCGTGGGAATGCAGTGCTCATGGAACCAGCAAAGAATTTTGGATACCTTGGAACTGGAAGAGTTGCAGGCAGTTGTAAGCCAAACCTGATCTTCTGCCAGCGCAGTATGCACTCTCCTCCTCTAAGCGATCTCTCTGGCTCCTTTGGGTGATTTTTTAATGCGCTGGCTCAAAGTCAGAAAATAACTAAATCTTTTCTGGGCAACTCTACCATACCTGAACTCAGCTGTCAACTTAACACAACCCAGAATGATTCGGGAAGTACCTAGCTCAGAGTGGCCTATGGCTGTATCTGTGGGACATTTTCCTAGTGGCTGACTGATGTAGGAGAGCCCAGTCTACTGTGGGCAGCACTATCCCCTAAGCAGGTGGACCAGGGTTGCATAGGAAAGGTAGCTGAGCACCCCAGAGGGGGCAAGCCACAAAGCAGCATTCCTCTGCTACCAAGCAACATTCCTCTGCTGCCATCCCTGACCAGAGTACCCTCAGTGATGGAGAGTACTCCCAAGCTGGTTTTGGTTTTGGTCAGTGATGGGGCGGGGGCTGAGTTCTAGTGTTTTCTAGCCTGACAGAAGGGGTGGAAGTGGGAAGAGTGGCTAAAGGAGCTGACTGAGCCAGTGTTCTCTGTGAGTGAGACCACTTCTGTGTTCTACTGTGTGCTGTTCGCCTCTGAGATGGAGCGACAGAGAGCCTTGGGTATGGCGGTGTGAGGTCAACAGGTCCCAGAGAATTGCTGACAGGAGCATATGGTTGCTGTTTAAGTATTTGATGTTTTGCTTCCTAAGATGAGCTGTTTCTAAACCTCACAGGGAACCATAATCATCTCATCACAGGTGTGAATGGATGAGGTAACATTCAGACTTCATAGAGAGGAGGGATTTACCTCACAGTCTGAGGGCATGATGTCTGCATGCAGCTCAGTCTGGTAATGTCAGCGGTAGCCCTCTGTGGTGGGAGGCTATGTCAAGTTGAGCAGGCAGCCACATCTTGAGGCAGGAAGCACAGAAAGGATGGGTGTAGTCCCAGAATGCTTTCTAAGCAATATCTGCCAATGACCTAAGGATCTCTCAACTCCACTTCCTAATACAAGTCCCTGACCCGGAGGACCATACGTCTGCACCTTTGTACTGTACAGTACATTTGTACTGCGCTTGGTTGTTGACAGACAGCTCCCACAATGGCTCCACTGCAGGAGCAGAGACATCCTTCAGAGGAAATATACACCTCTAACCGGAGAACAGCCATGTTGGCATTCCCCTGGATGAATTCACCCGGGCGCTCTGCTGGACATTTATTCAGCAAATGGGATTTATTCAGCAAACTCAGATGGGTGGCGGTTCTCTAGGTTGTTATTACAGAAGGGAGAGAAAAATCACAGTGATTCGTCAGTCAGGAAGTGTCAGGGCTGGAGAGCTGGTTCAGTGATCAAGAACACTTGTTGCTGTTCCAGAAGATGTGGGTTCGATTCCCAGTGCCCACATAGCAGCTCACAGATATCTGTAATGCAACTCCAGTCCAGGAGATCTGACACCCTGTTCTGCCCTCAGCATGCACTATATGCATGTGGTGCACAGACATACATACAGGAAAAATACCAATGTGCATAAAAGTGAAAAAATATTTAAAAAGAAGAAGTAGCTGTCCCACTATGAGTGTGCAGATTGCTTACAAGCATCCAGCACTAATGAGTGCTGGGTAACATCAAGAACTGAGGAGAGAGATCGTGTGTACTGCGAAGACCTGCTGCTGGCGGGCGGCACTGAGGAGCTTCCAGTAGACGACGCCAAGACCACCAATGAGGATTTTTTTTCCATCTGAAAATCAATGTATTCTGAAGCAGCTGACTTACGGCCAGGCAGTTCAGCCCGAGAGCTGGCGCAGCGTCCCTAAAGATTACCTACCACTCTGCTTCCGCTAAGCATCTGCGGTGGTAGGGAATTAGCTGCCTCTCAGGAGAATACTCCGGTGATGTACAGATGGAGTTGGTGGAATATTATACTCTGGGGACTGTGGTGGGAAGAACATGGAAGAACAGGGCTGTGACTCAAATTCAGAAGCAGAGAACACACAGCTATAAGAAGAACATAGGGTTATTATACCCAGTTTTTCTTACTATACCAATTTTTCCTATACCCAATATTTCTATTTTTTGCTATGAAAAAAAGAATAGATTTTTGTTAGTACAAGTAGTGCTGGGTAATTGTGTTGGTCTGTTGTATCATGCATTATGTTATAGATAAAAGTGATTTCTCCTTCTGGCTGGCTCCTGTTGGCTATCCATAATCAAGATGGCCTCCATCATTAAGCTGTCTAGATGGCCTCCATCATCAAGCTGTCTTGGTAGGCAGAATACTCTCTGTACAAGTGTGAAGATCTGAGCCCAGATTCTGCAGCACGTGTCTAAAATTGAGGTACATGTTCGTAACCCCAGTACTGTGGGATAGAGATGGGAGGACCCTGGAAAGACCTGCGAGGCACCAAAGCCCAGTCAAAATGTTGAGCCCTGGGTTCAGTGAAAGACCTTGTCTCAGAATTCAGGTGAAACGTGGTTAAGGGAGACACTGGTGCTGACCTCTGGCCTCCATACGTGTGCACAAAGATACATAAAGCTGTAATTATGAAGTATACATTCATCTTAGCACCTGTACTTAGATGGTTTTGGGTCTCAAAAATTGATAATAATTTAGACTTGGTTTGTAGAAGATTGGGACAGGCAAGGATTGAGGAGCTGGTGAGCCTCATTAATATTAGTGGGTTCAGTATTTCAACTTGTTAGTTCCCGATTTATGAATATTACATGTGTCTCCAATTGAAGTGTATTCCCCTAAGGGCAGGACTTGCTTATTAAACTTCATTGTAGTTCATACACGGAGCATGCAAATAACCTCTCAGCACCTGCTCAATAATTATTTGTAGAAAATCATGTAGCAGATAACACCTTGAGCAAGTGCTGAAGAATTAATATAATTATCAGTGATCATCAGTCCTTGGTTTTCCTTGCTTATAAAACATCATAATTTGAAGAGTGTATTGTATTTATTTAATCCCAATGAATTGTAGCAATTTAACACGTTTTAAGTTTTATATTCATAAAGTGCTCTAAACAAGATGTTCTTTTTAGCAATTGGGGAAAAAAAGTTCTCTAAAAGGCATTTAATTCTTACTGGAAAAAATAATATTAATGAAAGCATTGTGTGAATGTTTGAATAACAATTTGCTCATTTTCTTCATGAAATGGGATTTTGATGTAAAATGCATGTGTGTCACTGAAAGGCAGAGCGATGGGTCAGTGTGGTTGGAACTCAAAATGACAGTGCTCTGTTTTTGTGTGCTATGAGGGCTTGATGGCTTTGAGTGGGGGGTGGGGAAGGGTATACGGGGCTTGTGGTTTCCAAAGGTGACTTCTCTTGCTCGGTAGAGTTAATGGTCAGGGCAGCCGTTCAGGCTGACAGAACCTTGGACTTCTGTGGCTTCTGTGATGGGGACAGGGATGTGATTGACTTGAATATTCTTCAGACAGCCAAAAAATGAGTTCCACACAGGGAGTGTAAGCAATTTCAATTGGTCTGAAAGAGAAAGGAAGAGGCACTGGGTGGAAAGCTCATACCGTGAAATGAATGCACATGGCGGGGTAAGAATACTGGGCATGATACCACCGGAGGACCCCGTTATACCACTCCTGGGCATATACCCAGAGGATTCCCCAGCATGTAATAAGGACACATACTCTACTATGTTCACAGCAGCCTTATTTATAACAGCCAGAAGCTGGAAAGAACCCAGATGTCCCTCCATGGAGGAATGAATACAGGCAATGTAGTATATTTACACTTTGGAATACTACTCAGCTATTAAAAAATGAATTCATGAAGTTCTTAGGCAAATGGATGAAACTGGAAAATATCATCCTAAGTGAGGTAATCCAAATCACAAAAGAACACACATGGTATGTACTCACTGATAAAGTGGATATTAGCCCAGAAGCTCAGAATACCTAAGATACAACTCACATATCAAATGATGTCCAAGAAGAAGGAAGGAGAGGGCCTGGGTCCTGGAAAGGCTCGATACAGCAATGTAGGGGATTACCAGGACAGGGAAGCAGGAGGGGGTTGATTGGGAATGAGGGGGAGGAATGAGGTCTTATGGGACTTTCAGGGAGCGGGGAACCAGGAAAGGGGAAATCATTTGAAATGTAAATAACGAATATCTCTAGTAAAAAACAGAATATTTTTTTTGGCCACCTGGCCATCTCCAGACTGCCTGCCTATGAAGATATATAGGTAGCAAAGCTGTTCCTGGCCTCTAGAGAAGGAACTCCTATAGCTCGAATCAATAGATAATAACTCTCAACTCTGCTACCTTTTATAGGTTATGAAAGAACTATAAAATTAATGAGCAGACTACCTGAAGAACATAAAACAAGAAAGAATAAAAGGGCCTTTCAGGCAACAGTTCAGTCTTCAAAGATGACTGTCTCAGCCTGCCCCATTCTCCCATTTGATCTCAACAGTCATCTCAATGCCTGGGGAAGAGAGACCATTATTTCTCATCAGCTTTCTTGATTATTTGCTGACATAGGCTTCTGACTTAATGAAGCCTCTTAAGGGAGGGTTATAGATGACAGGCTTGGGACCAGGGGAAGTAGAAATCATGTGGCCTGCACTACCCTGACATGTGCCTAGATGCTGAGACAAAGGACCCGCCACCCCCGCTGGGCAGGGATTCTCTCCTCCTTACTCAAATGTTGGGACCCCTTAGCTGTTGGGTTGAGAAGATGTCGATAGCTGCTGGGCTCTAACATGGGTGTAAAGTTGGGACTTAGAGTTATTTACCTGGAACGCCTCCGATGTGTAGTGACCCTCGGGTGCTGTTCTGTGGGAAGGAAAGCTGTCCAGCTGTGTAGCTATTGTCTGTATCCAGTTCCAGATGCAGGATGTGCTGTTTAATGGTGACTAAATGAAAGGAAGCCGGTTAGTTCTGATGTGTGTCCTCCCCTGCACCCCACACCATGTCACCACTGTCTCTGTTTGAACTCATTCCCACTGGACCCTTGGGGGCACTGTCTGAAGGCACTTGCTCAGCCTTGGGTAGAAATTCGACCCACTATTCAACAGCAACCATTACTAAGTCGGATCCCTACAATGACTCCGTGGGGTTGAGGAGACAGCTCAGTTGGTTACATGCCTGCCTCGCAAGTGCGAGGATCTGAGTTCAAGCTCTCAGACCGCCTGAAAACAAACAAATGGTGAGTGTGGTGGTAGACCGCTGCAGTCCTGGTGCCCAGGAGACAGAGACAGGCGGATCCCCACGGCAAGTTCACCAGCCAGCCCAGACTATTAGTGAACCCCGGGCCAAAACGACCCTGTCTCAAAAAAAACGAGGTGGTTAGCACCTGAGGAATGAAAGCCAAGTTTAGCCTCCTGCTTCTACGGGCATGTGCATGCACACCCATACACACCTGCACACTCGCAAACATAAATGCACACACAGGGAATCCACAAAGACCACATTACTATCCCACTCACATAAGAGATGAAACTCAGGCTCTGGTCTCTTGTTTTTGAAGCTATGTGTGTGTGTGTGATCTGACCTCAGCTACTTTCTTAAGAGGCCAGGGTCAGTCCCTACAAACTGGCCCTCACACAAAAGCTCTCCCATCTTGATAAGTGTATATAACTGAAAGACAGCTTTCAAATTAGCCAAGAAGGGACTACTTTCTGCAAAACGGTGTTTTAGTTAATACAGACTCAGGTATTTCCACACTTGATCTTAGCCAAAAGGCCAAGGAACGAAGTTCGTTTGCTTACTGTTTATTTACTTGCAGTCTTGGTCTCATCCTGGCCTCAAACTCACTAAGACGGCCTGGAGCCCCTGATCCCTGACTTCTGCCGTCCTGGTGCTGTGATCTCAGGTGAGCATGGTGCATGGTCATGGTGCATGGTCATGGGGATCACACCCAGGGTTTTATGCGGACTAGGCAAGCATTCTACCAGCTGGGCCACATCCCCCGCTGCAGGCTCGTGCATCTCTAACACCCACAAGTTACGTCTAAAGCAACAGATTCCGAGAGGATACGCTCCCTTTATACCACTGTGCTGTTTGCATAGTTTGAATTAATATTTAACGATTATTGAAAAACTAACAGTGATCCTTAAAAATCCAACAGTAAAACTGGGTGTTTACTGAATGCTCACTGTAGATCAGATACAGACTGTGCACTTCATACATACTTTGTTTAATTTTTACAAACTTGTACTGTTTTTATCTTCATTTTACTGATGAGAATACTGAGGCAATGTAGGTGTTAAAGTAAGTTGTTCACAGTCATGGGAGTAAGAGATAGAACTTAAAGCTGGCTTCTCTTCTAAATTGTGTGTGTGTGTGTGTGTGTGTGTGAACATGTTTGTGAGTACAGTGTCTGAAAAGTCAGAAGATGGCACAGATCTGGATTTAGATGCACAGGTAGTTGTGACCCACTCAGCGTGGGCTTGGAGAATCACACTAGGCCCTCTAGAAGAGCAAGAGATGCTTTTACCCACTGAATCATCTGTCCATCCCTAGAAACTTGGCTTCTTGTTATTGCTGGTGTCCCGAGAAGTTCAGAAGCATATAGTTCAAAATGCAAGCTGCAATGTTATTACTTTCTTAAAGACTAATGCAGCTTATCAGTTTTCTGGGTAGGGCCAGGCTGACGAAAATCCTCCGTACCTCAAATTCAGCACACTCTGAGTTAGAGACAAAAGCTACAAAATAATCTAAGCACAGTCGGGTTGAAAAAGATAAGAAAACTGGGGAGGCGGGGGCTGGTTACAGTACCTGGTCCAGCCCAACCCTCCCAGTGGACAGACTGGAGCTGCCTTTGAGACGTTCAAACACAGGTTAAAGGGTTCCCCTGTGTGTACAAAGGCATCATACCTGCCACTGAGTGCCATTGTCCATCACACAGAGACCGCTTTGGTGTAATTGATGTCATGGTCCCACCTGCCTCACTGTCCACAGAGGTCGTGACCTGAAACACATACACATTTGGCTATCTCCTTCAGAAGGGCACATGGAGCCAGCCTTCCCTACCATCTTCCCTGCACACAGGAAGCCTGGAAGCTCGCTAGACATTGGCCCTCTGACTCCTGTATCAGGTGACCACACAATGCCCAAAGCTTCCAAAGAGTTCTCTTTCACACTTCCTCCAGGCAAACCAACCACATGATAAGCCCAGACGCTGCCTAGGGTTCCTGACAAGAGCAACGGGCTTCCCCTCCTCTCGGCCCTCAGATGTTCCTCACAAACACCCACCACTCTCCTCAGTGATTAGATGCAGCAGTGACTACTGACCAACAGACCCAGAGGGTGGAGGTTTCATACTTGCTGCAAGGGCAACCCAGTGAATATAACCCTCTAGAGTACTGCAGACTAGCAGGCTCTCATCCAGGACATTAAGCTATAAGTTGTATTTGGCAGGGCATGTGTCAGGTGCCTGATTGGTGATACATTGTTGGCAGAATCCCACCTTCCCACTCTCCAGACTGGGGACTCCTTCAGGATCTTCTAAAGGTTGAGTTAAAGTGAATATAACGAGAAGGCTAAAATAAGTGTGTTTATACATTGTTCACATCTGCAGTTAGGAAGGTCACCAAGACTTGATTTTGTTTTCTTGCTATCACATCCTTTCTGGAAGGTGTCATTGAAGAGCCTCCCTAATATCCTTCTCTGAACAGCCAGCCACCCTGTGTCCTCCACCCGCGTGCCCTCATCGCACATGGGCAGCTGCTTCTTCCTTTACACGACTGGAGGCTCGCACTGATTTAACGTCTACAGCTTAGTGTGAGGATCTAGGGGCGTTTGTCAGTTGCTGGGGGAGGACTAGGCACTGGCAAGCTGCCTGTGGTCCTGGAAATGACTCAGCCATGCCTGTCAGCAAAGCTAGATTCACTGAGTCCCCCAAACTGAAAAGACAAGAAAGCAGAAGAGAGGGGCAGGAGGGGCCCAGAGAGACTCACAGGTAAATATGATCTAAGTTACTACCCTCACACACAGAAATGCCAGAGGGAAACACATTATTGTGTATAATTAAATGATGATTAAAAAAACTTCCAAAAAAATGACATAGGGGTTGATGACCAGGGATTTAGCTCTGAAATAGACTCCTTGCATACAGTGTCAGAGGCTCTGGATCTGATCCCTGGAAAGGGGAAAGAAGGTATTGTAGCCATTTGAGCTGTTTTATTGTCATCTGGGACTCGCTCCCCCAGTTTTAATAAGTTATAGAGAACAAAATGAAAGAAAAACAGTTCAACATTCATCTTTGACTCCGGCCTCAGCTGCAGAGAAGATTCCTAGAAGAGTTTCATTTTAAAGAAATATTATGTGATTGTTGAAAATAGGTTATTGACTCAGGCCTGTGAGTGATGGAGACAGAAGGCACAAGAGCATTAGTGGAGGAAAAAGTCCACGCAAAGACATGGTGCGGTGCCAGCAAGCAGCTTAGCCGAAGGCCAGAGCTCAAGGCCTGCAGAGAGGACCCCAGGGCTCAGGGCCCAGGTAATATCTATATTCTGTAGACACTGAAACTGGGCTCAAAGGAGTTTGAGCGGCAACCCTTTAACTAAGTGGTGTCACCAGAATTCAGAATTTTGTTTGAGGTTTCCTAGTTTTAAAGATGAAGCAGAGAGTACGATGATAATGACTTGCTAATACAAACAATGGAAAGTTAATCTCCAAACCAGGTCTCACAGGGGTAGCATTGGACTCTGCCTCTACCTATCTTCTGACTGACTGGATCTCTGTTAGTGGACTCTGGCTCCCTCTCCCCTCCCATGTAAGCATCCGGATGCATACCTTTCCTGACTCCATGTAAACACTTAAGTGCTGTCCGGACTGACTTCCAATGTGTATTAAGATGCCGGTGAGACTTCGTGGGCGAATGCTGAAAGTGAGTTTAAGTGCTGGCCCCAAGGACACAGAATTGGCTTCCAAAAGAAAGGAAGAGAAATAGTTAAAACACCATAATTAAGCAAAGAGGACAGAGTTCTTCCTACTCACAGACATGAACTCTACCAACTTCTTCTTACCTAGGACCACATGGCCTCCTCCTTGGGAGAAATAAATGCCTTTCTCCAAAGAGCCACCCAAGCAGGGAGAAACCCCAGATCTCACAGAGGGAGAATCCAGGGGTTTTGAGTCCAACTGGAAGTTTCTCAGACAACCCACAAAACTGTGCTGGGGGAGGCTCTGTAATGAAGCAGAGGAAGAAAAGTTCATGGTATGTAATTCCCAGAGAAGCTGAGGTGAAGAGCATATAGCTTGGCAATGGAAAGAGATTCTAGAAGATTCCTTCTTCCTGCTTCAGAGAGTCATGTCATCTTGACTGTTCCCTTTGGCTTCTTGTCAAGTATCCAGGGAAACCTGTAAACCAGAGGCTTGGTGGGAAGTTAAAGTTTAAAGGTGTCACTTATTCAAACGCTAGGCGTGGGGCTGGTTGAAAATTGCTAGTCTGTGCTCAAATAAGAACCAGTAGGGTCAAGCTGACTCTGCTTCATGGAGACTGAGCTGCAGGGGGGGGGGGGAATTCCACCTCACTGTTTACATGCCTCACCATTCTTTGTAGGTGCAAACCTTTTCTTAGGGTCGGTGAGCTAGTGTGATAACTTCTTGCCAGGCAGCGGACTATAAAAACAGGGACAAAATGTACCCCAAACAATAAAGTTCAAGATCCTTTCCTACACAGCTAGGCTCAGCATACTGCCAACAAACCATGAGTGCTATGACGTCCAAAGAAGATTCTGTGCACCCTATCAGTACCTTGTGGGACATCCCCCGTGTGCCTGAAGTGAGCTTTGAATAAGAGTTCCAAATCTGGACCCAGGTTTCTGAGGGTTCACCATACCTTGTGGTATATAGCACATTCCATCCCCCACCTCAGGGGAAAGGACTGTAGTACATTTGTCAGATTCTCAAAACACTCCTAAAATTCCTAACTTTAAGGGATCATTGTGACCTTAGAGATGCTCATGGTGCCAGTGGCAGTGTTAAGTGGTAGCAATGGAAAACGGGCCTCTTCAGAAGATAGGTTAACATTGTCACCATGACAGGATCTGGAATGATCTAATAGGTAAGCCACTGGGCATGTCTGTGAGGGGGTTTCTAGATGGAGTTAATTGAGATGGGAAATCCCAAGGGCTGAGGTGTTCAGCTGTACTTTGATGGATTGTGTCTCAGAAATGGGAGCCAAAGCAAACCCTCCTTCCCCTAAGTTACAATTGTCAGACATTTTGCCATACTAATGAGACAGTACTTAATGCAGTTTCCTGTATATTTTTCCATGATAAATACATTTGTCACATTAGACGACAGAGTTCTGTATTGAAACCAAGTGCAGACACAACAGGACAGGCTGTGACCCAACAGCGAATCTGCACTTCTGCTGTTTGGAAGTGCTATTGGATTTTATATTCCTACAGTTGGAATCTCATCTGTCCCCAAGGCCATACTTGCCTGTCTATTGGTGGCAATTCCTCATGGTTATGCTTCCTAGCCACCTGAAGGTGTATAGCTTTGCCCCATTAGACATTCCCTGCTGTGATGTCCTGTCTTGTCACAGGCCCAAAGCAACTGGGCCAAGAGACCATGTCATAAAATCCATTACTTTGTATGTGGACTAAAAGTTCTTTAGATACAACATTGTAAATAGGTGCTACTAGCTATACCTTGTGATCAACAAGGTTTTGTGTTTTTGTGTTTGTTTGTTTTTGTATATTAAAAAGATTTATTTATTTATTTTGTTATGGGTGCTCTGTCTGCATGCACATCTGCATGCCGAAAGAGGGCATCAGATCCCATTACAGATGGCTGTGAGCCACCATCTGGTTGCTGGGAATTGAACTCAGGATGTCTGGAAGTACAGCCAGTGTTCTGAACTACTAAGCCAGGTAAAAAACCTAATCATATCCTTGAGTAGTCTCTCTTCTCTGTGATTTTTCTCTGAGAGGAAAACAGGTTTCGAGGCTGAAGAAGAGTCAGTGTTAACAGTAAGGATCCCCCTTAGCATATGCCACACTACCATATAGCATATCATACATATATGGTAGGAATCACTCATGAGAGACATAGCAAAGTTACTACATATAAATGCAGTAGAAAACAAGGTTACTACAAATAAATGCAGTAGAAAACAAGGTTACTACATATAAATGCAGTAGAAAGCAAGGTTACTTTATTCCTTGTTGTGGCTTTGGTACTCACACTGTACCCCATGGGGCTCTCCCGGCTTTGATTGGCTTACCCTGAAACACTAAAATCTAAGTTGGCACAAGGCCTGCTTTAATTACATCTTTTTTCAGGCCTGGAGTTTAGTTTGAGCCCTCCCTAACTCAATGCAAGCAAACATCACACCAGGTCCCAAGGAAGGGGCAGAAACTAACTACACTGGGTGAAAGATGTAGACCTGAGCTGCTCACAGGATCACTGACCTTCAACGAACTGGGAAAGGTCACATGTGTAGGCATACCAGATGAGGTCAGCACCTCGGAAGAGTGGGAGGAGAGACAGAGGGAGAGAGCCAGCACAGATGACTTTTGAACTTGACAAGGACAGTAAATTGTAACTCATCTTTGTGTCGGCGGACTCTCAACTGTCCCATAGCCATATACCAAGTTTGGATCTTAAGCTTAAACTATCATTTCAGACCCAGAAGAACAGTAAGATGCATTTGTAGGCATAAAGATCTGCCTTTGTGTTTCCCATGTGGCTAAGGAAGCAGCCTAGGCCCTCGCCCACCAAGCATCCTCTCTCCTACACGCATACCTTCTGCTTCTTCAGGACTCTTTGGAGCCTGATTAGAAAAGGGAACACACTGGTTTTGTGCCAATGCGAATATGCCTTACACTCTCTTGATTTCTTCAAAAACACAGGTAAAGCTCTCTGGCTAGACTTTGAGGATGCTGCTTCATTTCCACGTACTGACTTTTATGGTTACTATTTATAATAAAGGACATTGGGTTTCCATTTATAAAAGAAAAATGACAGTTTAAGTTCACTTCGATTCAACAGCAAGCTGATAGGCAGAAAAGTAGGAAGTACATGCTTTTGGTCCCATTTTGCAAATGTGGCAGAGACTGCCAAAGCCTGGGACATATTACCTTAACCCAAAACCTCTGCCACAGCTGGAGACATGACTCAGTGGTTAAGAGCACCGGCTGTTCTTCCAGAGGACTAGATTAACCCCTGGCGCCCTCATGGCAGCTCATAGCCATCTATAAGTCTAGTCCCTGGGGAATCTGATGCTCTCTTCTGGCCTCCACAGGGACCAGGCATGCATGTGATGCATAGACATCCATGGGTACAAAATACTCATGCACATAAAATAATGCAACAACCAACACACTTCTCTGTCCTCTTCCCTGGAAGAGAGGCTAAGAGAGAAGCCCACAGTCACTTCTTCAACACTTGTCTCAGCCTGGACCTTATACATAGGCTTGGGAATGCAGGGGGCACTTTCTCTGTGGGCTTGTGAATATTAGATATATCAATCATTTAAAGGATTTAGAAGTCTTAAATGGCTCATGCAATGATAACAGTTATAGTTCTGCTGAGAATAACTGGTTTTCTAGCTTTACCTTTGACTTTCTTGATGGTGACAACCCCAGGTAAACCTGTTCTCTGGGGATGATGGTAGAATTTCCAGGCAAACTGCCTTCCTGGGCCCTCAGCCCATCCACAACCAGGTGTGCCTTTCTTCCACTCAGTCCAAACACCACCTTTAGAACAAAGAGAAGAATCAATGGTACACCTCTGTCAACCTGGGCCAGGTTTTGCTAGTAGTCATAGGAAACTTAAAAAGGGAGGGAGTTTCCACCCTTTGGTAGCTTTACAAGAAAAGTCTTTTGTTTATTAGCATGAGCATTTTTTGGAGGATGAGATTATGTCAGATATTAAAACAGCTGAGATAAAAGCAGAGTTATGTAACCAGCTTGAAAATAGAACTCTCGACAGATACGATGGATCTAGAAATTTAAACAAAGGTTGAACAGCCAAGGGCACAGATTGTGACTAAAGGTGAACAGCTTGAGCAGACCTGAGGGGAGGGTAAGTCCGGGTGGGCATGACTGCTGGAGCAGACAGGAACTGACATGTCTCCTGCAACATGAGCAATCAGCGCCCTCTGCCTCAAGTTTGAATCTGTGTCTGCTCTCATAGTGGAGGCTTTAGCTAAAGACTCCCAACTCCAGTGATATCACAGAGGTCTAAATTGTCCCAAGACAGCTCATTCCTTCACTCAGTCATCACACCCTCTTCCCCTCCCTCTTTCTGTGGGCCCTGCACTAGCCCAACTAATGGGCCAGATCAAAGGAGGCAGCCCTGGCTCCCTCCTCCAGTCTTACTTCTGTAACCCAACAGCTGTCTCTAGCTTGCTCTTCCTTCAGGATGCGCCCCAACCCCATTGCTCCCCACTCCCGCCACAGCCTTTCTAGGTAAGGGCAACAGTGTCTGTCTGGGCCGCAGTCAAAGAGATGTTGTAAAAGTTGTTACTCTGTTTCTGTGTCTGTGCTTTACCAGTGTAAGACACTTGAAAAGCTTCACAGGCGCTTGTAATAGAATTCAAAGTCCCAGCTGCCTGTTAATCCAAGCTACTAGAGCGGATACAGGAAAGTCAAAAGTTCTAGGTTTGTTTGGGCTAAGTGAGTTCAAGGACAGCCTGGGCTCTACAGTGAGATCCTATCTCACAAATTAAAAAGAAAGAAAAGAAAAAAAAGTCAGGCCTGAAGCCACAGCCTGGTTATCTTTTACAGCTTGTCTGGAAGCTGGGATAGGATCGCTACAGAGTCAAGGTCAACATAAGCAACTGAGACCATGTACTTCAACAGTAGAGTGCCTGCCCACTATCTACAAGGCTCTAGATTCAATGTTTAGCCATGTTAATACATACATACATACATACATACATACATACATACATACATACATACATACATACAGCTAGCAATATCCCAAATCCTTAGTTTGTCCTGTGAGGCTTAAGTTAAAAGATCCTGGCCCACCCTTGCCCCAATCTTGTTTCTTCTAACTTGCGATCTGCTCACTGAGCGAACTCCAGGTCCAGTCCCATGGCTTCATATGGTGATGGTTGCCCCACCCCCAGGAGCCTTGTCATAACCACTGTCTCTCCAGTGGTGCCCTACTCTGACTTCCCTGTGGCCTAACTTCAATCTAACACTTTCCCAGAAGACTAGTATCTGGCATTAGACTCAGGATGGTTGTGTGCTTATGTGCTCTAAGAGAGCAGCCTATGCAATATTCATTGAATATTAATGAATGGAACTTCTCAGGTCACCTAGGCTTTCTAATTACCGGTTCCACCATTAGAAAACAAGGCTTCTCTTTAACTTTATGGTGTAACTGAGGTGGCTTCAGGCAAGAGCTGGGATGCTAGGACTCAGGGAGAGAAGGCTTTCTGCTTGTGCTATGAGAGGATGAGGAAAAGGAAGAAAAGGAGGGGGAGGGGGAGGAGGAAGAGGAGGACCTTGGAGGTCCAGAAATTGGTCCTGCAGAGAGTTGTCTAGTGTGCAGGGATGAGAAATGGGCAGGGGAGCCATGCAGCCTAGGGTGCTGGGGAGTGAATCACAGAAGCAACGGCTTAAATCTTTCTTGACATTCAGACTGCCATCTATACATGGTGTGTGTGTGTGTGTGTGTGTGTTTGTGTGTGTGTGTGTGTGTGTGTCTTTGTCCCAAGATTCTGGGCATTCAACACCTCTAACCCTGTGCATATGGTTGAGCTCCTGATAATATTCTGGACTCTTAATTTTGGCCACTGAAACAGTAGGATTCTGTGCCAGCTGGAAGTACAGACTGTGGATTTCTTCGCTGAAATGCTTGGGACCATAAGTATTATAGTTTGTCTTCTGACTTTGGAATGTGTATATATATACACACACACACACACACACATATATACATATATACATGCATATATACACATACACATATATATACACATATACACATATACATACATATACACACACACACACACACACACACACACACACATATATATATATATATATATATATATATATATATACATATATAATGAGATATCTCTGGATAGGACTCAAGTCTAAACACAAAATTCATTCATGTTTAATATACATATAGATAGAAATTCTACATCATATGCTCAGTATTTTGACTGTAACCTGTTCCAAGAGGATGGGCATGAGAGTTTCTATTTGGGGTCCTATGTCTTGGCTCAGAATGCCTGGATCATTTTGTATTTTGTATCATTTCAACATGCTCACACTGTTGTTACACAGACCAGCTCTCACCGTGTGCCACTTCCCGTCATGGTATCTCTCCTTGCTCCTGAGTCTCAGTTTCTTCCCTCCTGCCCCCAAAGCAAAGATGACACAGCCTTCTGAGATATAGAGAGCCTCGAAGGAGTCCCTGGTGCCTGTGTAAAACACCAGCCCTTTGGAGGAAGTTGTCTGTATGTCCAAAGAAAACTGTGACCTGTGGATAAAGAGGTGGGAAACAAGACCTGGGTATGCTGGCCTATGAACCCAGTTCTTAGGAACCCAGGGGCAGGGGGATTACAAGTCTGACACCAACCAGGGATGCCTAGAGGTTGTTAGGTATACAGCAGTTATATCTTTTCTAAAAAAAAAGACCCGACCCAACCAAACCAAAAAAAAAATAAATAAATAAAAAGGAAAGAAATGGCCAATGAAGGGAAACATATACTTTCAGTTAGTTCCCTGCACTTCAGAAGAGTGGGGGTGAGCCCACTTCCAGAGACATGGGACTTCCAGAAGCCAGAGCACACAAGATGTTAACAGTGTTATTGTAGTTTCTTTACTATGTTAGGGAATCACACAGATTCCTATGGCGAGTTTAGCTAGTGGTATAAGTCCTAGCATGTGGCAAGAAGAAACATGCTTGGGCTTTAAAATCAGCATTAAAATTGCAGTAAAATTCATCTGAATTTACCATGTCCACCACTTCTGAGGGTCCAGATCATTAGGGTCGAGTTAATGCACCATGCTGCACAAACCATCTGTGAGCTCCTCCGCGGGTGGCACAGACTCCGCCCTCTCCCGGCAGCTCTCTAGCCTGCCTTTGCTTGGTACCTAGACCACCCTTCTACTTCTGTCTCAGCAGACTTGACTGCTCTTGGTACCTCATGCAAATGGAACCACACAGCGTTTCTTTTCGTGACCGGTTTGCCTCTTCCACTAATACAAACTGTTTAAACCCAACAAACATGGTTTCTATTTTGTACAGCTTCTCCTCAAGTTGGAGGAGGACCAGGGGGCAGCTTGACTAGTGAGAACGTGACTTGGACGTCAGATGAGCATTTCCTCTCTATGGGACATATTTAACACAAAGGCACCGCAGTACAGATTCGCCTTCTCCTGCTCTCCCCATTGCTCTGACTCCTGGACCTCGACTATCCTGGCAGAGGAATTACAAAATAATATATAGCCAAAAACTGAGAGCTAGCGTTGACTTATGTGATGGTTTCATATCATTTCCAAATTGAGCTAAGCAAGCTTTACTGTCTATGAAGATTCCTATGCACCCATCCATCAAACCATCTATCAAAACTGTATAATCATCCAACAAATGAACTGAGTCTTCAGTGTGCAGAAAGCACTGTGCTGGGCACTGGGGATACAGGCAGGGTTGTTTCTTGAATAGTCTATGGTGTAAGGGGCCACCAACAAGTTCACTAAGGTACAACTTGAAAAGGCAGTAGAGATATTTATACCCATTCCCCGGGGTTCATGTCTAAGTACCCACCAGAGGATAGAGACCAGGCTTATCTTGTTAGTGACTATGTGAGTAGGTCCTCCGCACAGTACACATCCAACAAATAGCGACTACATTGAGTTAAGGAGGAAATGAATAATTCAGAGGTAGAATCTGGATGTGGATAGCAACATTATACTGTTAATTCTTTGCTTTCCAACATGGTGAGACTGAGATGCATATATTTGTTCATCAGAGGAACAGGTTTCCTGGAGGGCAACATTCTTCAAGATGAAAAAGAAACCATGTTTGTTCAATGAAATCGCCCAGATGGCCTACGGCTCCATGTTTCTCCTGACGTGCCTGTCGCCTGTGTCAACTTAAAGGAGTACTGGGACTCGCTCCAGAGCACACAGCACTTTGCATACGTGGGCTCAGTGATCGGACTTGACATTCAGTTTCACAACTGTTGACTGTTTCTTAAGGCGATCTTTTTTTTTTTTTCATAAAAGACTAACATTTCAAAGAGGAAGCGGGAGATTCACATCCAAGAACTCGGCAGCAGAGCTCTGCCTCCTCACACTGGATGGAAGCGGAGAGGCTCAAGAGTACATTCATATCTGTGGGCAGATGCAGTGGCTCCGCTCAGGGGTCTGTGCAAAAATGGCTAGAGCACAGGTCAGGGTGAATCGGAGTGCAGGTAACAGCACACACCAGAGCTGGCAACTTCCCAAAGGCTTCCCAAAGACAGGACAGCTTACAATCAATCACATACACTAACATTACTATACAGTTAATATACAGTTAATTTTGGCTGAAAACTTGAAAAGCTTTAGAATCACACACAAAGCTAGGGTGGCACAACAGCTAGAGCATTTTCTAGAGAGGTTTAGTTGAGGAGGGAAAATCTATCCCTAATGTAGGAAGCATTGCCCACGGGCTAGGACCCCTGACTAAATGAAAAGAAGAAGGCAGGCTGCACCCCGGCCCTGATCTCTCTGCTTCCTGACTATGGGTGCGATGCGACCTCATGTTCCTGATGCTTTCCCTGCCACAGTGGGCTGTCCCCTCAAACTGGGACTCAGATGAACTCCTTTCTTAAGTTGTTTTTGTCACAGAGATGAGAAAAGTAATTGGTGCTGTAGTGACTGCCTTTCTGCCCCCCACCCCACCCCACCCACCCAACCCCACCCCACCCTTTACCTATGAAATGTTACCTGGATGAGAAAGTATCAAGGTTAACTCACACGAGCAGGCAGATAAGTCGTCATGCTGAATGTGGGAAGGAAGAACATGGTGGGGTGGGGGAGCTGGGAGAGAAAGAGCTGAGGGAGGCTGGGACAGGGCAGTCAGGGCAGCATCTACAGATGTCATTTCTTTAAGATGAACAGTTGTTGTCATTAAGGTCAGCATGACCAAGGAAGCAAGGCTAGACAATGGGCCTCCCTTCCCAGGAGTGATGATGTCATCAGAAGAACTGAGGGAAGGCCATCCCTCCTCCTGCTCTGGTCTTCCCCAAGCCCCATTTCAGCAATTTCTTAGGCTTTCCATGGGGCGTGGCCGGGGTCACTGCAGACATCACCCCCCTCCCCCCCCCCCCCCCCCCCCCGCCTCTGCCCAGGCTTTTTCTCAGGTCTTTCTGACGGCCAAACCTGAGTCATCCTGTGTTTCATTGAGTGGACTTCCGAGGGCCAAACTCATTTAAACAATTAACCTTTCTTCACCGTCAGGAAATCATGATTACCCTCTTTTAACCAATGAGAAAGTGGAGGGTAGAGAGATGTAACCATTCTCTAAAATGCCAGGCAGACCCAGAAATAAACTGTGCACTTAGAAAAGACACACTGTGTACAAAGGTTGTCAAGCTGTGCTCATTTCCAGAAGGTTTGCTACAGGAACATAGAGAAGTTCGCCAGGTGTCACATCCCTGGGTCTGTTGAGTGGCAGACACACTAGAACACAGACTCTTATGCCCAAACCTGACTCTTCTAAGGTGGTCTCTCCTTCAGGGCCCTGCAGGACAAGATGGCTTCCTCAGGGCTGCATTGCAGTCTGAGACCTGCTCCACTCCATACAAGTGGCCCAGCCCAACCCAGGCTCAGCTCCCCCAGCCTATGCCTGCTCCCCTCCCCCACATTTAGCAAGCCTTCCCATACTAAACTTCTAGCCTATCCCAGACCCATCCTGACACCCACATCACAGAGGAGCTGAACTGGCATATGACAGCCATTGTGTAGCTAGGCAAGGCTAAGAGCCAGAGTTCAAGCCAGCCTTTCTGACCCCTGGGCCCTCTGCCTCTGTTTAAAATAAGTCTGAAGGAATGGTTGGCACCCTTTTCTACATGTCTCCTTCAAGACACCTGAAAAGGACAAACCTTGCTTTCCTTCTTTCTTCTGACATCATTAGCATTTCTGCTCTGCCCCTCCCTGCTGACAGGGATGCAACTTGTTAGCATTAAAAAAAAATCTAACAGCATTCTCTAGGAATCTGGCACCAGGGCTACCTAAGAGAATGAGTTCCTATTCAGAACAGAACTAAAGAGAAGAAAGGTGATGTATCACATAAATAATGAATAGCTTTGGGGGTGGGATAACAGCCTTATTTTTAGAACACCTTCAGTTCTCAGTGGAGCTGAGCTAATTGTTTAGGTCCTGAGCACCACCAGCGGCAGCCACATGTCTATTCCATCTGTAGAGGGAGGGAAGGCACGTGACAGCCCCCAAACCACAGTCTTATGCAGACGACTGTCTCCAAAAACCTGACAGCACCTCCTTCATGAGCATGATGTCATGGGATTAGACATCCTTGGAGAGACTGGAAAGCTGGTTCTCAGTTGGTGTTAGACGGAACAAGAAGATATTTTTTAAAAGGAAAAAGAAAAGGAGAAATACCTAGGTTTCAGCAGCTCCTGGGGAAGCTTGAACAGCAAGTGGCTGGTAGGACTGTCCCCAAACTGCAGGGATCTCTGAGTGGCCTTGGTGTTCAGAGGTGGCAGGCAGGACTTCCCATCTTGCCAAGCCTCTATGCTCCTTGCAGCCTGAGGTGCATCTTGCAACAGCTGTGAGACAGAGGAGAGGAAATGAGGAAGCAGTGGGGGCAGGGGGCCAGGATGCCTGCCTGGCCCAGTGCTGCTATCCCTCCAGTGTCTAAGATATAAAATCAGCAGAGAAACCGGAGACTTAGCAAATAGCCCCAACAGGAAGAGACAGTCCCTCCACCCTCAGGAGTCCTTCCAGCGTGCCACTTACTGTATGGAGACACAAGAGAAGGTGAGACTTATTCTCAGCATCTTTACTCTCCTGCAGACCCACCCAACCCCATTCAGTGTCCATGTGGCTGTGATTTGGGGGCCTTTTCCTTCAGGAAGTTATGAATGAGGTTGGAAGATATGGTTTTGGAGAGTCTAAATATCCCCTTTCTCTTACTTTATTTATTGGGGGAATAAATGTAACTCAAGCCTTATACAGATCCAGCGTCTTTAGGCAAACAGCTGCATCCGAACCTGCAGGGACCCAGGACTCCATCCATCACCGACCATCAGAAGAACCACAGTGTTCTCAGCAGACAGCCAGTGTAGGACACGGAGCCCAAAATCTGCCGCCTCCCCCTTGCAGGGCAGGTGAAAAACTTAAGCAAAGGGATGGGTCATGAGACCTGCCCTCACTGCTATCAGCATCGATGACATCATAAACATTTGTCCTGTGTTGGACAACGCTTTCAACTTTCGAGCACTAGATGAGCCCAGAGGAGTTGGAGGAAGAAGCTGAGAGTCTCCAGATCGCCCCTTTGTCCTGCAGCAGAGTCCAGGGCTGGGCCACGGGGCTCAGAGCTCAATGGCGATTGATCGATCGGCTTAGCCAAGTAAAGGCTGAGGATTGGCCCCGGCAATGACTCTTGAGGGGGTGCTGTTTGGGAAGAGCCCCTGATAAAGATGCTGGTCTAGCAGAGAGAAACCCAGGCAGAAACCGTCCTTTCCCTGCTGGACACTGTTCATCAAGCAAGTGTTTCCGAGAACCAAGCAAGCTAGACAGAGCAGAAAGACCTGGGGGTGGGCCCGGGGATGGGGGTGGGTGCAACCATGAAAGGCAGTCTGTGGCCTGGTTGAGTAAGGCTTACTCTGGAGACCCAGTAGAATATTCTACAAGGGACGGAACCAGTGAGCCGTGCTCCCAGATACTCAGGCTCCTGACACCAACTCCATACTCCTGACTCTTGACTCCTCAACTCCATAATCCTGTGGCCATCAGTCACACATAGGGCCAGGATCCTAGTGTTCTGGCTGGACTCCACCCCCACAGTCACCTGGCGACAGCCAGGTTTTCCCTGTCCACAGTTACCTGGCAACAGCCAGAAACCCAGCCCAGTATAAAAGGAGGCTTTTTGGCCCCTCCTAGCTCTCTTGCTTTTCTCTCTGGCCCTTACAATCTTATCCCTCTGTTCCCCTCTCCATTCTTCTCCCCTCTTTCCACGTGGTCATGGCCAGCTCTCACCCCTCTATCTTTTCTTTCTCTCTTTACTTCTCTATCTCTTTTTCTCTTCATGCTTTTCTATAATAAAGCTTTGAAACTATGGACTGTCTCTTCTTATCAAAACCTGACATGTAGGGGCATGGGACAGTCCTCAGCATCTCCAGCCACTGGAAGGGACCAAAACTCTTCCCAGCCAGGCTTCATCTACAGGTACACAGGACTGGGCCAGAAAGGCTCCGCCTTCTGAGCAAGGACCCCCCTCCCTGCTAACCAGGCAGCCCTCCCTCCACAGGTACACAGTGCCTGCCATCCCTACAAGGTACTCAGAGGGCTGCCGGTTTCCCTGTAGGGGATGTCAAGCTCCATGTCCTGCCTGCTGCTGGACTGTTCTCTGGGTAGAATCCAAGCTTTGTTTCATTCGCTGTGATAAAAATACCCCAACAAAAGCAACTCAGAAGAGAAAGGGCCATGTAGGCAGGCACTTGAAGCAGTCAATCATGTCATGCCCACAGTCAAGAACAGAGAGAGAGGCCTGTGAGACGCGTACTGCCCACCCAGCTTTCCCCACTCTAACACGGGCCAGGATTCCAGACCAGGGGACAATGGCGCCTCTCACTTTTAGGCTGGTTCTTCCCTTACCAGTTAAGGTGTTCAAGACAATCAACACAGGTACACACACAAGTGAACCTGACAGCTATCCTTCATCGAGGCTTTCTTCTAAGTAATTCTAGGTTGTCAAGTCAACAAATGAACTATCGCAGGAAGAATCACTGTCCTGCTTTAAGCCATTTTGCAAGGGATTTTCTAGAACCAATCATAATGAGCTTCCCCAAAACTTCCTTCATTATCAGAAGTTCTACCCCAGCCCAATCCCAGACAGAATGGTCCCCAGAATGTACCCTTGCTGTACCAATGCCAGGCCTGTTGGCATAGGCCTTAAAGTCCTGTTTCTCAAGAGGACAGCAAGTTCAGAGCCAGTCTAAGCAATATAGTAAGACATAGTCTCTAAAGGAAAGTAAAGAGATTAGGGAAGCAGTCTAGGAGTAGGATGCTTGCCTGGCAGTGCAAACATGTGCGCGCGCGCTCGCGCACATACACACACACACACACACACACACACACACACACACAACCAGATTCAGGGGGAAAAAGGCATGGACTACTAAAAATCAACCCAAGCTTGCACATTGTCGACTGGAGACGTTCTATCATGCCCGTCAGAAAGTGTGACTCCGTGCCTATACTTCCCCTGTGACATGCCATCGCGAGCTTGCTGCCGGCTTCATAAGCTTTCGTCTCCTGAGCAGCTTAAAGTGCTCTTTCAGCAGCTTGATACTGACTATTGAAAACGTTCAAGTCGCATTATGTCACAGCCTGACCTGGCCTCAGAGTAAGATCCACACTCCCCCCTTTGCCTCCTTTCTCTACCGAAGTTCCCAGTGTTTATCAGGTTTCCGAGACATTGGAGACTAGAAGAGCACATTTATTGGGGTGATACTATGCATGATGTGAATTCTGGGCTTATAATTTACTGACCAGGTATTCTTAGAAAAGCTTCTTGTAAAGAAACAACGCCGCCCTCCGACTGCCCACTAATCTGAAACGTAACATCTGGACCCGCCCAGTTTTCACTTTCCTCTGCTGGCAGAGTCCTGCTAAAATGGCAGAAGCCACGGAAAGATTAGAGAACGCTCATCAGAGCACACTGTGCCTCCAGGAAACATCCTGTGTCCCTGCTTGAGGCTTCTGCAGAACCAGCAACTCACCTAAACACAGCCCGTGCTCCACACAGCACAGCTCCGGGCAGCCTCCTCCTGGAGGGACTCCCTGATTCCCCTGGTAAGAAACTTCTGCTATACTTGCCCTGTAGCACAACATGCCCTGGCATTTGGGTTCTTTATACCGTGTAACACAGTAAGAAGGAACACGTATGAACGAGCTTGCTTTGTGTCTGCGCCCTTCCTACGTGTGTTGTTTGTTACCTCACCTAACCTCACAATGGCATCGCAAGAGTTTACTAGTACTTGTTCTCATTTACATGGAGTAAAGAGATGCATACATGGGGACAATGTTCATGCCTCGGTGGTGCACAGAGCCCGACCCAAACCCAGACAGTCCGACCCAGGGATCCAGTAGGTCACGTACGCTTTGTCATATTCTCTCCACTGACAAACTATTCAAGAAAGAATAATATAGTCTATTTCATTTGGAGCATGCTTGCACAGAAGATGGGAAAGGGACCCAGTCTCCGGTGGTTGGTGCCTCCGTGAAGGGGTACCTGGGGTCATCACTGGGGTCAATTCACTGGCCAGCCCATCTAGCTGAATGGGTGAGCTCTGGGTTCAGTGAGAACACTATCTAAACACCATGGTGGAGAGCAACAGAGGAAGATGCTGACTGGGTGATGGCCTGCTTCCCTTCCCTGTCACTCCCTCTAGGTGGGGTCAGGAGAAGTAAAACCCAAGGTAAGGCTCTGACACTTACCTGATTGACATTGAAACTCCGGGCCTTGCTAAGTCCCTTGGGACTTTTAAACAACATAAGGAAAGGCGGCTTGTTTAGACTGCAGCCTCCTAGGGATGCATCCTTCTTGGTAGATTTACTAGCCAAGTCCAGGACTTCTGGACTCTGTGACAACCTGGAATGAAGGCAAAATGAAAGCTATGACTAAACTCTTGCCTGGTGAGAGACCCCCTGAGTAGGCAGAGAGCATGTGGCAAGGAACATTCCCACTGTCATTCCTACAGGGACACTCTCACTGTCACAGTTCCTACAGGGACACTCTCAGTGTCATTCCTACAGGGACACTCTCACTGTCATTCCTACAGGGACACTCTCACTGTCATTCCTACAGGGACACTCTCACTGTCATTCCTACAGAGACACTCTCACTGTCATTCCTACAGGGACACTCTCACTGTCATTCCTACAGGGACACTCACTGTCATTCCTACAGGGACACTCTCACTGTCATTCCTACAGGGACACTCTCACTGTCATTCCTACAGGGACACTCTCACTGTCATTCCTACAGGGACACTCTCACTGTCATTCCTACAGGGACACTCTCAGTGTCATTCCTACAGGGACACTCTCACTGTCATTCCTACAGGGACACTCTCAGTGTCATTCCTACAGGGACACTCTCACTGTCATTCCTACAGGGACACTCTCACTGTCATTCCTACAGGGACACTCACTGTCATTCCTACAGGGACACTCTCACTGTCATTCCTACAGGGACACTCACTGTCATTCCTACAGGGACACTCTCACTGTCATTCCTACAGGGACACTCTCAGTGTCATTCCTACAGGGACACTCTCACTGTCATTCCTACAGGGACACTCTCAGTGTCATTCCTACAGGGACACTCTCACTGTCATTCCTACAGGGACACTCTCACTGTCATTCCTACAGGGACACTCTCACTGTCATTCCTACAGGGACACTCTCACTGTCATTTCTATAGGGACACTCTGTCATTCCTACAGGAATACTGTCATTGTCATGGTTCCTACAGGAATACTGTCACTGTCAGGATTCCAATACAAACTTTCACCTCTTCAAGTCTCATCTGCATGCTAGAAGAGTTCAGGAAACTTCTAAGAGCTTCAGGGGTAACAGGGCTGAAATACTTGTTTTGGGTTTGTCTTTTCCTTGAAATGGGCATCATTCATGAACATGGATAATAAATTGTAGAAAGGGGAGGGGAGTGGCAGCTGTGGCCCGCACAGGGAGGAGGGGGCATTAGGGGCCATCATGGTGGGTTTGTGGAAAGATTTGTGTGAGTGCGACTGCCCCTCAGCAGAGGCTGCAGTTAAGCTCCTCCCTGTCTTCAGTTCCCCACCATGCCCTGCTCCACCCACAGGGCTACTTGTTTAAGAGAGCTGCTTCATTGACTGTGGCCAGGACTGAAAGTGTGGGTCTCATTTTGGCCCAAGATATTTGTGCCAGATTGGGGGCAGGGGTAATAGTGGCATTTGGGGAGGCTGCCAGTTTCAGCCTGAGGTTCCCAGGCAGAGCCAGGACCTCCCAGGGCTACAGGGAAGGACTGAGGCCCTTATCTACTGTGTTCTGAATTAGAGATAACATTTAAAGCTTATATGAGTGGAATTCTGAACACCACTCTACTGAAAGTCTGTCCAGGACTGCACAGACCCTTGAAATCCTTTCACCTTAAAAGCCATGGGGAACAGACCCAATCAAATGGTATGAATTAAAGTGAAACCAAACAGTGTGAATATTTTTTCAAGGGCCATGATCAGAAAGTTAATTTTCATTAGATCTTTTCCAAGCTCTAAGTGGCTAGGAGCTTTGGCTTGTTGGTTTTAATGCATTTTAAAAATACTTGGAATAGAAGCTGTTCATAACACTAACAAATAATCTAATAATTGGATAGGTGTGGTACTCTGCTGGTGGGCTGGCTCTTATCAATAACCACAGACAAAAAGATCCCCCACCTTTGGACGAAAACGTTGCTGATACAACCCTCGAAATAACCGCCTCCCATGCGGAGCGACTGCTGGGCATTAGAGAAACTAGGGAGCCTTTGGTTCCTTCTCAGAACCTGGTCGTCAATGAGAAGGCGCAGGCTGGAAAGGAAGAGAAGCAAGACAAGGGTGAGGCCTCTAACAAACAACAGCAACAGCAACAGCAACAGCAACAGCAACAGCAACAGCAACAGTCAGACACTCTCTGAGAAAGCAATCTACTGTCTTTGACCCAACTATGTTGCCTAACAGGACTAGGCAAATCAGATGTATTTTTTAGAGTACAAAATATTATTTATATATTTTTACACACAATACTTTAGTTAATATAAATATCTGCTCAAGCAATTTTTTAAAAGGCTTGTTTCTTTTTATTTTACATAAATGTGTGCCTTGACCGACAGCGCACACATGAGGTGCCATGCCTGAGGAGATCCCCTGGAACTGAAGTGACGAAAGCTTGCAAGCCATCATGTGGGCTCTAGGAAAGGGACCCAGGTGCTCTTACAACCCCTGAACCTTCTCTGTAGCCCCTCATAGAAGATACCAAACAGCCTGGTACCCCAACCCCTCTTTGTGCACCTCCTAGCTCTCTTCCATCTCTCAGAATAATCAACATCCAGGATTCTGATACAATTGATTTGTTTTTAAACTTGCGGACAGAAAATCACAAGGGAACATTCTTATGTGAGCTGTCTATGACATTTTTGGAGACACATCCATACTATTCTATGTGCAGGTTTATAATGGTACCTCACACATTTAGAATGAGTAGTCCGTTTTGAATTTTTATCTATCCACATACAACCAACCACTGATTTGATTTAATGAGGACACCAGTATAGGGAAATGCTAACACAGAATAGCCAACTAGTATCAGCATCAGGAACAGATACTCTTCAGAGCTGGACAGGAGAACTCAGTTGAACCCCTGCAGCAGACACAAAGCACTTACCCTGAGGTATCGCTTATTACAGACACATGATGCAGTAAACCATCCATGTAGGTCCCTGGAGACTTGAAAATCAGGCTGCTGCTGTCCCTGGTGCTCAACTCAATGTGGCCATCTTCCAGGGTGACCAGCAGGCTACTTGTCTGTAAGCATCCCAGAATACACCATCAACAGTTAATTTGCATTTAGACATTACAAATGATCAAAACTCGGCATAACGCAGTGAGAGGGCATTTTGGCCCAAATACTTTGACTTCACCATTTTGATCAAAAGACAATTGTTAGTTTGCCTTCTTGTTTATGAATATAAAGATGTTATGCAGATTACTTCAACATTGATGAATGTGTCAGTCTTTTTCTAGATCTACTTTCATTCAGCCCATTTAATTTTCTATCAGTTGTACAGAACATTTAAATCACATCTAATTTTCCCTATTTTTACGCTCATTTTGATGAAATTGTTTCTATCAGAATTCATTCTCTTCTGCATAAGTTTTACAGATTCATTATCTTCAGGATTTCCCCCCTATGTGAGGTTACAATGATGACCTCTTTTTTGTGATTTCCATGACTATTTTATGTTCTGGCCATTATTTCTAGGAAGCCCAATTTTCCATGCCAACCTGTTCTCATCCAAACACTGGCAAGATGACTGACCCTTTAACTTAATTAGTAACTGAAACCTATCCTCAGAATGCTTGCTATTTCACTCCCATTCAGTTTTCTTTATCAAATCTAATTTCTGAAGTTTTCCATATGATGTGACTTCTCAAAGAACTTCTACAGCAATTTGTCCGGTGCAGTTACAGGCAGAGATGCCTACGGAAGTGATGGCTTCTGTTGCTGTTAAATGGGTAGACTGTGTTTCTTAACTAACACTTTATGAATTTGAAAGCAATGTCCCTTAGACATTTCCAGAATCCCTCTACAGCACTGGGTTGCTCTAACTTGTTGCTAATCTAATCCTCACATCTGCTTTTGATCATTCTGTAGATTGTAAACTAGCTGTACTTACACGTGACAGAAGAAAGAAGGACTAGGAATTAAAAGTGCTAGGTCAGGGCTGGGACATGGCTCAGTTAATAAAGTGCTTGTCACACAAGGACAAAGGTCTGAACCTTTGTCCCACAAAAGGTTCAGAACCCAGAACCCACATAGAAAAAGCTAGGTACAACAGTGTATGCTCATAAGCCCAAGGTTGGGTAGGTAAAAACAGGAGGATCTGCAGTTTGTTGGTTAGCTATCTTAGTCTACTTGGTGAGTTCCAGGCTGGTGAGAGACCTTGTCTCAAACAAGACAATGTCTCCTAAGGAATGCCACATGAAGTGCCCTTTGACCCACATATTCAGAGAGAGAGAGAGAGAGAGAGAGAGAGAGAGAGAGAGAGAGAGAGAGAGAGAGACAGACAGACAGAGACAGAGACACAGAGACAGACAGAGATACAGAGACAGAGACACAGAGACAGAGAAAGAGACACAGAGACAGAAAGATGCAGAAAGATGCAGGGAGTCAGAGACAGAGAAGGAGACAGACAGATGGGATAGAGGACAGAGAGAATGAATGAACACTGGGCCAAAGTATCCAACTTGGATAGATGACCTCTACTGGCTTACGGCACATGTCTCTTTAGGGATCATTTAAACAAATCTACAAAGACTGGTGAACAAGGTACCAGATGGCAAGAGACTGTGCTGTGAGCATAACCACAGAGCCAGCCACTGCCATCTTTTAGATCTGACACCAAGTATCTATTGGCAACCCAGCCTAAAGAAAGAAACCCAAAGCATTTGTATTTAAAAGTCCCTTTCTTCCTATCAGTGGATTTCTAAGCCCCAGTGAATTACATCATTGGGGCTGTAGAGGGCATCTTCTTGTGGAACAGAGACCCAGTGTCTGTCTATCCCCCCTTCTCTCATTCTCTCTTGCTCTCTGTACGATTCGTTTTTATGCGTGCCGGTGTATGTGGATGAGCTGGTTGACTTCGGGTGTCCTCCCTGACTGCTTGTCTACTATAGATTCAGACATGGTCTTCCTGAACCTGGAGCTTGCCATTCTGGCTAGTTCTGGCTCAGGAGACTGAGCCCCAGACTGTTAGGGGGATGTCCTGCCTGCTTCCCTTGACCTGAGATTATAGGGATCACGTGGTCACAGGGGATCCAAACATCAATTCTCCGATCTGCACAGTGAGTACAACTTGTCAGGCCTTCTTCCCAGCCCCAGAGGGAATTTCTGTGGCTGCATGTAAAGAGAGAGCACAAGATGCTGCTTTCTCTAATTCTCCCAGGGCAAAAATTTTCTTTGGAGATGCTGCTACAATAAAGGAATCTGAAGAACTTTCTCTGGAAGATGTAATCGAAAAGAAATAGCAAGGAGAAATCTTAATCTTTTCCTAAACCACATTATTACCTATAGATGTTATAATTCATTTTAACGCATATCTGTAAAGAATGGAAATGATTGTTCAATACACACAAACGAAACTCTATAGATTATTATGTGCCATCCAACCAGATTTCTCTCAGGATCTCCCCAGGTGGAGAATTACTCATGCCAGAATTGTGATGTCAGATAAAATTCCCAAACTACTTTCTTCAACATCTCTCTGCTGCTTTTGGCAGAGAACAGAGCCAGGCTTTGTTGTACTAAGAACACACTGTGTCTTACCCGTGTCTGATGATTTAGCAGTGTTCCGCTGGGTTGGAAGGTCTGGAACCCAAAGGAGAGCTGGAAGCGATCAGGTAAGGGCACATCCAAGTCTGTGAAGCTCATCTGTCCTCCTCTGGAGAACGAGGCCGTTCGCACAAGCTGAAACGCGAGCACGGAAATGACTGGCATTATAGCCACTTCCTGGATACCCAGATACGGGCTCTCAGACTACACCCCTTCCCTGGAAGTGACGACCACTGTTAGTGCAGCTCAGACAGATCCCCTCTGTGCTTTGCCATGCAATCAGGAACGGAGCATCTGTAAGGTTTCATGAGTATCTGGTGACCTTTACACACACATTCAGTGCATGAAGCCAGCTCAGCCCCGCACCACGAGCCCTCTGGGACGCCATCTGTCCCACAGTCCTGACTCCTGCTTACCTTCCAGTCCTCTGAGCACTTTTTGGTCACACCCACAGTGTCGTTCAACCTGACAACCCCACTGGTTTTCTTCAGATTCTTCATGCAGCCTTGGAAAGCAGGTGTCGAGATGTTAAACCTGAGGATGGGATGTAGAAAGTGGGTCCCGTGAGGCTGGGCTCCCCTGAAATGCTGGCTTCCTGGTACTTCACAGAGGACAGGAAAGTCTGTGGATAGGCTGTGAACTGCAGGTGTTACTGAAACACAGTCACAGAAAACTGAGAGCCAGGAATGTGCTAAAAACCTTTAGACTATTTTTCTATTCACCATGTGAATTCAGAAGAAATGGTCAGTTTTTAGTTTTATTAAATTCTGGAAAACACGGCTGGTTTAATCCTTAGGCCGACTCTATCCGATACCTCCCAACCATGCTACCCAAGCAAGTCATCGTTATGAGGATTAAACCCACGGATGCTCAGAAAGAGCTTGGGAAGACGTTGGATGCAGGGATGAACACACAGGTGTGTCAAGAGTTTCAGGAGTGGGTGAGGGCTGTGGGCTCCGGAGCCAGGCCGTCTGGGCTCAAGTTCTGCGTCTGCCTCACCAAGCAACTTTACTTCTCTGTGCAGCTCTACTATAAAGTGCAGACCTACACTTCTGCTTCACGTGTCTGTCTGTCATGTGACGGCACTTAGGGAATCCCAAGGGCTCGCCGCACGGCAGCAGGGCTGTCTATATAGACACTAACAGCCACATCACCCTTTAACCCACACCTGCTGCCTCTGCCGAATACTCTCTTGTTATCCCGGCAATCTCGTCTGGCTATGTGGTGTATGCATGCACATGTGTGTGCATATCCCTTTGGCTGTGGGTTTGTACACATGTATTGTTAGGCCAGGGGTTAACAGTGGATGTCTTTCTTCCTGTATTGCCCTCACCTCATTTTTTGAGACACGGTCTTTCCTTGAAACTGAGGTTCAGCAACAAGCTAGACTGGCTGGCCCTTGCATGGAGGGTGGGGGGGGCCCTTGGGGGTGGTGGGGAGCCCTTGGGGGGGTGGGGAGCCCTTGGGGGGGTTCCTCTTGCCTCTGACACCTACCACTAGGGCTGTAGCTTCAGACTATTATTCCTGGCTTTCTTTCTTTTTCTTAAAAATTACTTATTGTATGAGTGCTCTGTTGCATATGAACCTGCTTGCCAGAAGAGGACATCAGACTCCTTTACAGATGGTTGCGAGCTACCCTGTGCTTGCTGAGAGTTGAACCTGGAACCTCTGGAAGAGCAGTTGGTGCTCTTAACCACTGAGCCATCTCTCCAGCCCCCTCATTCCTGGCTTTTTAATATGGGTGCTAGAGAACAGAATTCATAATCTCATGCTTGTTCAGTGAGCCCTCTATAGAAGGCTCCATTTTGCCAGTCCCCACACAAGCACTTTCTCTACAGATCTTCCTGTGTGACGCCCTGGCATGCCCCTTTGACTTTACTTCCTAATCTGTGTGGAGCCAGATTCATGTACGGCATTAACACGCACAAACTGACTGAGGCAAATATTAATGTTTCATCATCAAATGACATGCTAAGAAAATCCACTCCTGATTTCATTATAAATCCCTAAGGTAGCTCCATTTATCTAAATGGAAAGGTGTGTGCCTTTATTCTGGTCTAGTTCATTATAAACAGGAGAACGACGGAGCGTGCATAAAATCAAATCTCATTGAAAGGAAACGAACATCCTTGTTGGCACTGTGGCTTAATTACTTTATAAAGACGGCTTGCACCTTGGGAAAGGAAGGAATTTCGTTTCAAATTTTGGGACTGGCATCTTTACAAACATGTTCATATCCACTGTCTTGGACCATCTGAGGGTCTAGATTCCCACATTCTCTCCAGGTTTCAAGGTCTGAACTTACTAGCTAGAGGAAGCTAATTATGTCTGGCAGGTACTCTTAGTCAACGACCTCCTACATGGGGGGGGGGGCAGCGTTTATACTCTGGGCCTACCTACCCACAAAAGCTCACCCCGTTGCTGGGGTCCACAGACATGAGAGAGCAAGAAGAGCAGAGCGTGGCACTGAACTGAGAGTTTGTCACATCCCAGCTGACTGTCACTGTCGCAGGAGCTTTGCTTTCATGTTTTATGTCACAGTCAGAACTGAAGAGAAAATGTCCTGCTTGGCGCGAGGCCCTCTGGCCTTATCAGGAAGGATTGTAGATTGGATTAACAGACACGTGATCCCTGATTATAATCTCAAGTGATTCAAAGATCCGGGTCCTCTTTCCCAGAAGACAGAGAGGGGAAGAGTCACCCGTGGACTCCACAGAGCAGAGCTTCCCTGTGCAGCCAGGGCTCACCATGTCTCAGTCCCATCGGGCGTGAACTCTCCCAGTCTCCTCAGGGCCCTTCCACTAAGCAGGGCTCCTTGGGAAGAGCTGTGCCGTTCCCCCTGGAGAGTTCTGCTGAGGTCCTACAAGCCACCCCATCCCAGTGATCCACATCAGGAACAGTTGCAAGGGCTCACTGGATGACCGAATGCCTTACTGGACAGCTAAGACAGGCCAGACACAGATAGACATCGCTTAGCATTTCATTTCTGAAGAAACGAAAGGTCAGGTAAATATTTTCATGGCCTTCTGTCCCCTTTGCTTATTTCTCTGCTCTTGTGATTTTAATTAAAACTAGGGAAAAAGGTATAAATTTATCTAGAAAGTGGGAGAGGGTGGGGGTAGCCTCTTGTTTGGAAGCATAAGTCTGATTACCAGGAAAGCTAGCTCTCATACAGACACACCCTCCCTCCCTCCCTCCCTCCCTCCCTCCCTCCCTCCCTCCCTCCCTCCCTCCCTCCCTTTTCCCCCTCCTTCCTCCCCATCCCAATCCTTTTCTGCATGTATGTTCTTATTCTATATGTGTTCATGGACTTCTTTAATGGGTAAAGCAATAGCCTTACTTTGTTTTCCTATCCCTTATCAGACCAGCTGGATTCTTTGTGGTTTCTATCCTTCCAAGAGTGACAAGTAGGAATAGTGAGTTGCCACACACTTTATGCAACCCCCCACATTTTGGATAGCCAGTCCCAAAACTCAATTCTTACAGTCCATTTTTTCTTTCATGACTACATTGTTAGTACTGCAAAGTTTACTGTTTGGGCTGATATTAAACACGGGAGCCTAGACTTATTGGTAGCATTCCCAGTCAGCATAAGAGGTGTTCTGCTTTAACTAAAATGCAGAACATCAGGTTGGCAGAATGGCTCAGCGGCTAAGGGCTCTGCTGTGAAGCCTGACAACCAGAGCTTGACAGCCAGGACACCCAGGGTGGAGAGAGAGAGAGAGAGATGACCCCACGAGCGGCCCTCTGATCTTCATGCATGCAGGGGCTCCCCTCCCCAGATAAGAGCCCGCGACTTCATCTTACCTTTCTCTGATTGCAATTGGAATGCCTCCCAGATAATATGTGCTGAAATCAAATATTTCCCCTTCGATTCTTATACTATGTTCATTCATATTTATCCACATGCGTTTTTGCGATTTTCCAATTGTGATTAAAATCTGAAAGGAATGGGAAACAAATCAGGTAGCAATGAGACACAACCCTATCTGGAGTATCTCAGAGTAACTGCGGCTTTGATTTTGTTTACGTACGTGGCAGACCGCTGACCAGTAGCAGTGTGTGGTAAAAATTTGATACTAAGACATCTGTGAGGGCTGGAGAGATGGCTTAGCAGTTAAGAGCACTGACTGCTCTTCCAGAGGTCCTGAGTTCAATTCCCAGCGACCACATGATGGCTCACAACCATCCGTAATGAGATCTGATGCCCTCTTCTGGTGTCTCTGAAGACATTGACAGTGTACTTGTATACATAAAGTAAATAAATACAAAAAAAAAAAGACATCTGTGAGTGTCTGTGTGTCTGTGTACATATCCACATTTTTGCATGTTTGTCCACGTGTGTTCACATGTGTGTGTGTATATGCAGAGGTCAGGAAATATCCATAGGCAATGCTCCTTGGCCACCGTTGACCTTTGATCTGAGCACCGCACCAGGGACCTGCCTGCTTTTGTATCATCCTTACTGCTGGGACAACCATGCCTAGCTTTTTCTCCTTAGCTTCTGAGAAGCTCTAAGCACAATCAAAGTCATCTCCCCAAGTTACTAAAGCAGTGGTTCTCAGCTATGCCTTGCTACCCCTCTGCCTGTAGCATTAGGAAGGTTGAGAACTACTGCCTAAAACATCTTAGTAGAGATGGTCTCACTGTAATAGGAATGTTCTCATTTGAAATTTATCATGGTTTACACAATTTACATATGCTATATATTTATTATATTTCATTCCTAAATATTCAGAATTGTAAAGGGCACATCCACAGTTAATAAGTTCATCTTGTAAACTTTTTTGGGGGGGGTCCTAATTTCATTTTAAAGGTTCACTGACTTCTAAAAATTCAAATAAACAGACTCCATACCGAATGATCTCTCCCATCGTTGATGGTGTCTCGAATTCCTTTCTCTTTGGGTGGCTCTGAATTTAGTTTGTATTTCACCATGAGATTGCCGTCTTCTATATTCAGGGATATGAAGTTATCCTGGAGTATGGAAAAGGTCAGGTTACCAGAAGGCCTGGCTGAAGAAGAGGAAAGTTCTGATCTCCAGTGACACTTGATGCCCTGGGCGCCATTGGCTTCAGGTCCCTCCTGAGCTAACAGGGAGTTGAGCACTGTGAGACCTCATGCTCAAGAGGCAGACGATGGCCAACCACTATTAGCAGTGTGGGATAGCGCAGTGCCCGGCACTCAGGACAAATCAGGCACGCCAGCCAGCATCCTGATTTTGTTTTTATCACAACCAGAACCAGAGAACCACACATGGAGTAATTTCCTCCCTTCTTGTCCAGTCAGTTCAACTGAACACTGGGATGTCCTCTTAACTGTCTCATGCCACAACCTCAGCCATATTGCCCTACTCCAGTGGTCCTCCCTGTTTTCCTATGAGCTCCTCTCCTGTTCTCCTGCAGTGATCCTCCCCTGTTCTCTTACAGTGGTCCTCCCCTACTCTCCTGCAGTGGCCCTCCCTTGTTTTCCTGCAGTGATCCTCCCCTGTTCTCCTATGTGGTCCTCCCCTGTTCTCCTGCAGTGGTCCTCCCCTGTTCTCCTGCAGTGGTCCTCCCCTGTTCTCCTGCAGTGGTCCTCCCCTGTTCTCCTGCAGTGGTTTTCCCCTGTTCTCCTGCAGTGATCCTCCTCTGTTCTCCTACAGTGGTCCTCTCCTGTTCTCTTGCAGTGGTCCTCCCCTGTTCTCCTGCAGTGGTCCTCTCCTGTTCTCTTGCAGTGGTTCTCCCCTGTTCTCCCACAGTAGTCCTCCCCTGTTCTCCTGCAGTGGGACAGCCCTCCCTGTTCCCCACAGATCACTGCCACCATGCAGCCAGGGCAGCCTTCTGCAGTTGCCAGTGAGCACACTAACTTTCTTTGTCCCCAGAAGATGCTTTGAAGCACTGGACACCTCTTCACTTTGCTTCTCATTATGCCTCACTGGCCACACCCTAACCACATTGGCCACCTTTTATCCCTGCATGTTCTCATTGCCAGGCCTTTCTGTGTCCTGTCCCTCCTGGATCCTCTGCCAGTGTCACCTTCTCCGAGTTCACCAGATTTCAGGGGAGGCACCTTCTACTTGAGACTCTGACGCTGAACTTCTTCACTTCCCCTCAACACTACTCAGAATTGTGAGGAAGCCCTGGCTCACCTATTGGCAGTGCACCTCTGTGCAATACCAGCATTCCCCTCTAGAGGGCAGGATCTGGTTCATCCCAGTTAGCTTTGTCTCGGCCATGGAGTAACTAACTGGTTGCTGTTACCTAATACCCTATGATAGCCTTTTCAACAAATGGTGCTGGTTCAAATGGAGGTCAGCATGCAGAAGAATGCGAATTGATCCATCCTTGTCTCCTTGTACTAAGCTCAAATCCAAATGGATCAAGGACCTCCACATAAAGCCAGACACTCTGAAGCTAATAGAAAAGAAACTGGGGAAGACCCTTGAGGACATTGGTACAGGGAGAAAATTTCTGAACAGAACACCAATAGCGTATGCTCTAAGAGCAAGAATTGACAAATGGGACCTCATAAGGTTACAGAGTTTCTGTAAGGCAAAGGACACCATCAAAAGGACAAATCGGCAACCAACAAATTGGGAAAAGATCTTCACCAATCCTACATCAGATAGAGGGCTAATATCCAATATATATAAAGAACTCAAGAAGTTAGACTCCAGAAAACCAAACAACCCTATTAAAAATGGGGTACAGAGTTAAACAAAGAATTCTCACCTGAAGAACTTCGGATGGCAGAGAAGCATCTTAAAAAATGCTCAACTTCATTAGTCATTAGGGAAATGCAAATCAAAACAACCCTGAGATTTCACCTTACACCAGTCAGAATGGCTAAGATTAAAAATTCAGGAGACAGCAGGTGTTGGAGAGGGTGTGGAGAAAAAGGAACACTCCTCCACTGCTGGTGGGGTTGCAGATTGGTACAACCACTCTGGAAATCAGTCTGGCGGTTCCTCCGAAAACTGGGCACCTCTCTTCTAGAAGATCCTGCTATACCACTCCTGGGCATATACCCAAAGGATTCCCCACCATGTAATAAGGATACATGCTCTACTATGTTCATAGCAGCCCTATTTATAATTGCCAGATGCTGGAAAGAACCCAGGTATCCCTCAACAGAAGAGTGGATGCAAAAAATGTCGTATATCTACACAATGGAGTACTATTCAGCCATTAGAAACAATGAATTCATGAAATTCTTAGCAAATGGATGGAGCTAGAAAACATCATACTAAGTGAGGTAACCCAGACTCAAAAGGTGACTCATGATATGCACTCACTAATAAGTGGATTATAATTAACCTAGAAAACTGGAATACCCCAAACATAATCCATACATCAAATGAGGTACAAGAAGAAAGGAGGAGTGGCCCCTTGTTCTGGAAAGACTCAGTGAAGCAGTATAGGGCAAAACCAGAACGGGGAAGTGGGAAGGGGTGGGTGGGAGGACAGGGGGAGAGAAGGGGGCTTATGGGACTTTCGGGGAGTGGGGGGCTAGAAAAGGGGAAATCATTTGAAATGTAAATAAAAAATATATCGAATAAAAAAAAAAAGAACTCTCTGTGATATCCAGGGCCTAAGTCTTCATCCAAAAGGCTTTTAGTGTGAATTCTAAACCTTGCCCTGGAGAGTCATCCACTCTTCAGCCAGGTAGCAGCAGCAACATGAATCTCATTAGGAGAGGCTCTAAGGATTCTTACACAATGGTGTTATGCAAGTTTCCTCCAGACTACACACTATTTCTGGTTCTTTGTCTCCAAGAACTTCAAAATGGAAAACAAGTTGAGCATCTCCAAAATCCAAATTAAAAATGGGAATGCTTCACAATCTAAAACAGTTTGCTCGAGTGTCAGCCCAACACCACAGTGCTGATAGTTTAGGTTACTCAAGCCTTGCTCTGTGTACAAAACTGTTAAAAGTACATTGCATGCAATCACCTTTAGCCTACATGTATACAGTATACATTTATAAAGCATACATGGGGTTCATGTTAGACATGGGTCCTGCGATGGTTGGCTAACTCAACTTGACCGCACCTAGAATCACCTTGGAAGAGTGTCTCAGTGAGGGACTGGCTGTCCACATTGGTTTGGCTTTGGACACATCTACGGGGTTGTCATGACTGGCTTAACTGGTATGAGAAAACCCAGACTGGACCTGGGCAGTACCTTTTCGTGGTATTGGGCCCTGAACTGTACAAGAGAAGGAAAGCTAGCTGAGCCCAGAACATCCTTAGGATTTCTATTTATACATATGCAAATGTTCCAAAGTGGAAAACAATCCAAAATGTGGAACACTATACATCCTGAGCATTTGGGGGGCGGGGAAGAGGTCCTCCACCTGAACTGAGGAGTCCTTGCTTTGGAATCCAAGTGCCCTGGCCTGACGATTCTTCCTGCTAGCTCTCTCCAGCCTTTGGGATGATTGGCACCCTCTCAAACCATCAGAGCAAAGGGACCAGACGAACCTCAGAAAGAGCCTGGGTTCCTACCTGGCAGGCAGAGGTTTGGTAAATCCTCAAGCCATGCCTCACATTCACAGACGGCTCCTCTGGAATATTTTTCTAGAACTCTGCCTGTGAGAACAACTCTATAAGATTTGTTCTGGAGGTCAGTCCAACAAAGACCCAATGCCGAAGAACCGGAACTAACCTCATGCCCATTCTCTCTGAATGAGTAGAGGGCGCTGGCCATCGTGTCTGAACGTGACCGTGACTGCATGCTCCTACTCTAAGAAATGTACGCGCGGCCTATGTCTAGTGTCGACGGATTGATTATATGGCAGTTCTATGTTTGTTGGGTTTTTTTTTTTTGAGACACCTCCACAATGATTTCCAAAATTGGCTGCACTTGTTTATTTTTCTACTACCAGGATTTAAGGTAGTAGAAAATCCTTTCACTAAATCCACACCGACATTTGTTATCACTGTATTCCCAAGGACAGCCATTCTGACAGGTATGATGGAATCCTGCAGTTCACTGCACCAATGCAGAAGTGATCTGCATTTCCCTGATGGCTATATAGATCCCGATCGAAAACCCATGGCTTGGAATGGAAGGTCAACGTTATTATCATTTTTTCCTATAATACATTATTTTGCTACATATAATTTTCTATAATTAATTATAATACATTATTTTGCTCATATAGTCAAACTGTCTTCTATAGTCATAGACCTATGTGCTCTCAGCCTTGGTTAGAGAAGCGTTTTTTCCAAGGCTGATAATACTCAACTAGTCAAGTCTTAAGAACAAGAGATAAAAGCTCAGTCCTAAAGGATCATTTTTCTCGCTCAACGCCACCAGCTACCACTAAATACCAAGGCTCAGGGATCATCTATGTCAAACTTACAGCGTGGGAGGGGGAGCTTCTCTCAGGCCCGTCCCTTACTGAGTAGATATTGGCAGCTGGTAGCTGCTATGGGAAGGAGAATTAATCTTCCTTTGAATGTGTAACCTTGGTAGATTTCCCATAATCCACTGGATGGCCCCATACCTATAGGCAGCATTAGTTGAACTTAGCAAGCTATTAAGAAAAAAACCCCAGGAAGTGAGGAGGGGACCATTTGAGGGGTTTGAAGGAGGTAGAAAGGAAAAACAGGGTAGTGGATATGATCATATTTCATTGTACACAGTATAAAGAAAAATATTAAAAATAAAGAATGACCCACTGGCCCAGGCTACTTCAAAGTATCCGAGCTTCTATTGCCTTGGAAAGTCAAGCTGCAGGCTCATAAAGACGCAATCCTCACAGTCCGCCAAATCAAGCTCATAACTGCAGGAAGTCCAGCCACCTAGGTTTGGGGGACCCTAGGAAGTCTTCATTTGTTTTAAAACAGCTATTATTAAAGTCTAAGACCAGCATGAAGACCGGCTAGGAGGGCGGTCCTGCCTCATTTGAGGGTAAGTTCTCACATTCCTGACCCTTTGACCTTGTTAAAATTCACATCAACAGAAAGAAAACATGACTGGCCAATGCCATAAGCCACAGCTTTCCAACCTAGATGGCTTGTCACAACAGCCCACTTACCCAAAAATTGCTAGATACAGAGGATATACAAGTGGTTTCTGGATGCTTGGCATAAGGATGCTTACCTGATTTTCTGCAAAGAACAGTAAACCCCTGTCCACTGTAGTCTGGATGGTCTGTATGAAGTTTGGGAAGGGAGCATTGGGTTGAGTAGGGATGCGAGCGTAGCCCGTACCTTCAAAGTAATTTTTGTCAGACTCTTCCTTTCTCCTGTCAACACCAACCAGATGTTACTGATTAAACAACAGAACAAAGAATACACAGGCACAGTTTTGTAGTGAACGGGAAACCCTGTTAGCATGTCTAGATAGCTTTTCTTCTTCTTAAAGCCTGCTGTGAAGGGATAGTTCAGTGGGTGAAGAATAAGAGCGAAACCCCAGGTTTTGGTGCTCAGAACCCAAAGCTGGGCATGGCAGATCATATCTGTAACCCCAGTATTGGGGCCGGGGTGTAGAAGCAGGTGTTCTGGCCAGCCTAGTGAACTCTAAGTTCAGAGAGAGACCCTGTCTCAAAAATAAGGTGGGGATTATAGAGAAAAGGATCAATGTCTACTTCTGGTTGCCACATGTACACACATGGATGGATCTACCTGGACACACATACATATGTTATATTATGCCCATGAGACAGACAGACAGAGAGAGACAGAGACAGAGAGACAGATACAGAGAGAGACAGAGACAGAGAGACAGAGACAGAGAGAGACAGAAACAGAGACAGAGAGACACAGAGAGACAGACATACAGGGAGAGACAGAGAGACACAGAGAGATAGAGACAAAGAGAGAGACACAGAGAGACAGACATAGAGGAAACAGAATGAGTGAGATGTCCTAGAATGAATCTTCTAGAGATGTCTCTTTAGAAGTAGCTAACTAGCTGAAAACATTTGAATGTAAGAGATCATTAATTTTCAGTGTTACCTTCTCCTAAATATTAAATGCTTACTCTTCTTAGATAGGAATCCAAAATCTTTTAAATTGTAGGAATGACTACAAGCTCAAAAGAGCGTGTTGTGGTTTGAATAAGAATGTCTCCTATAGGGTCAAATATCTGAATGTTTGGTCTTTAGGAAGTGACACTCTTAGGAGGCATGGTTTTGTTGACGTCTGGTCTTGTTAGAGGAAGTGTGCCACTGGGAGTTGCTTTGGGGTTTCAACAGCCCAAGTCTGATCCAATGACTTTCTGTCTCTCTGCCCGCTGCCTTGTCTAGCACCATGTCTGCCTGTATGCTTCCTATCAAATCAGTAATGGACTAAATCTCAAATGTAAGCAAGTCCCAGTGAAATGCTTACTTTTATAAGAGTTGCTGTGGCCATGGCATTTCTTCACAGCAACGGAACATTGACTAAGACAGAGCAATTTTCAAATAGATTCAGAAGACAAAGTACCTAGAAAGTCACTTATTTTGTAGACTGCTATAGTATAAATTTTAATTACATAAGTATGTACCTAAATAATCTAATATTGAGTATTTTTATGGTAGGAGTCACCAAAAATATAAGATTTGTTTTTGAAAATTATATTTACTATTGTCATGTATATGTGTCGTGTGTGTTATGAATGTAAGTATGCTACAGTGGTACATGTGGAGATCAGAGGACAACTTTGTGGATGTAAGTATGCTACAGTGGTACGTGTGGCGATCAGAGGACAACTTTGTGGATGTAAGTATGCTACAGTGGTACGTGTGGAGATCAGAGGACAACTTTGTGGATGTAAGTATGCTACAGTGGTGCGTGTGGAGATCAGAGGAAACTTTGTGGATGTAAGTATGCAACAGTGGTACGTGTGGAGATCAGAGGACAACTTTGTGGATGTAAGTATGCAACAGTGGTACGTGTGGAGATCAGAGGAAACTTTGTGGATGTAAGTATGCAACAGTGGTACGTGTGGAGATCAGAGGACAACTTTGTGGATGTAAGTATGCTACAGTGGTACGTGTGGAGATCAGAGGACAACTTTGTGGATGTAAGTATGCTACAGTGGTACGTGTGGAGATCAGAGGACAACTTTGTGGATGTAAGTATGCAACAGTGGTACGTGTGGAGATCAGAGGAAACTTTGTGGATGTAAGTATGCAACAGTGGTACGTGTGGAGATCAGAGGACAACTTTGTGGATGTAAGTATGCTACAGTGGTACGTGTGGAGATCAGAGGACAACTTTGTGGATGTAAGTATGCAACAGTGGTACGTGTGGAGATCAGAGGAAACTTTGTGGATGTAAGTATGCAACAGTGGTACGTGTGGAGATCAGAGGACAACTTTGTGGATGTAAGTATGCAACAGTGGTACGTGTGGAGATCAGAGGAAACTTTGTGGATGTAAGTATGCAACAGTGGTACGTGTGGAGATCAGAGGACAACTTTGTGGATGTAAGTATGCTACAGTGGTACATGTGGAGATCAGAGGACAACTTTGTGAATGTAAGTATGCTACAGTGGTACATGTGGAGATCAGAGGACAACTTTGTGGAGTGTAAGTATGCTACAGTGGTGCGTGTGGAGATCAGAGGACAACTTTGTGGATGTAAGTATGCTACAGTGGTTCATGTGGAGATCAGAGGAAACTTTGTGGATGTAAGTATGCTACAGTGGTACGTGTGGAGATCAGAGGACAACTTTGTGGATGTAAGTATGCTACAGTGGTTCATGTAGAGATCAGAGGACAACTTTGTGAATGTAAGTATGCTACAGTGGTTCATGTGGAGATCAGAGGAAACTTTGTGGATGTAAGTATGCTACAGTGGTACATGTGGAGATCAGAGGACAACTTTGTGGAGTGTGTTCCTCTTCTGACATACATGGACTCAAGGATCAAAACCAGATCTTTAGGCTTGTACAACACATGTTGTTACCCATGGACCCATCTTATAGTCCCAAAGATTCATGCTTTTAACGCCTAGAAAACCACTATCCTAATGTGGTGATAAAGGAGGGCAGGATGCGTGTTATTTACATCTTAGGAATGGAGCCTTGTGGGTGTTATCTGTACAAAGGGGAAGCGATTCTGGCCCCAGGCAATGAACTGCACCTTCAAGAGCCTGCCCACCCCTGGAAGACGCAGCAGTACAGTCCACCTCTTCCCAGCCCTGGGGACCATGCCCTCCAGGCTTCATTTACCTCCTGCAAGGCTCCACCTCAGTGGTGTTGAGATTGAAAGTCGTCTTGAAATTGTACAAGCTTAGGACGTTTTCGTTGAGGTCATCTAGTTCGATACAACCTTTGTACGGAGGGAACCTCAGTCTGCTAGGAAGCTGAGAGAGAGGCAAGAGGAAGCTCTGGTGAGTTGAGCGGGAGGGGAGAGTGACCATGTAGCGCTAAGACTTTCACAGTGAACTTTCATCAGAGCGGAGAACGTGGTTCAGGGCTCTGACATTTAAGAGCCGTCTAAACTCAGGCTGGTCACTAATCTTCCCTGCCTGAGTGTGTTCATCAGAAAAATGGGGATGATATTTAATACTTATCACCACAGTACATTAAATTAATGATCTAAAGCTTAAAACACTGGACAAAGACAGTACATCTTGGCTGTTACTATTGGGTGTGCCTTGAGAGTTTATGATTAATTCGGTTTTTTATAGAATTAGTTAAAACACAGACATGAAGTCATCATACCACATTAAATTAAAGCATTCCACTGGGTGAGTCAACATTGATACTTACTTCAAAATCAGGTGGGTAACCTCCAACATAAAACACAGCATTCTCGGGATCCAAATTAAGGAGTGTGTTGCTACTGCTGACCTCCAGGTCATAGACCCCAGGAGCTTTGGGTTTATTGGATGTGGCTTCTTTGGTGTAATTAAGTTTGGCAAATTGATATATTCTGTTGAAAATTAGACAATAAAAAATGTAGGAGAAAATGAAAGAATTCAAAGCCAATATGCTAAAAGCTGAGTAACATGCCAATGGGAGAGTTTGCTGAGGCTGGTCAAGTCGACAAGCAGCAAGAGCCAGCTGGACTGTACCTCTGGAACTTGACCCGGTCCATAACCGCCTCCTGCGACTCACTCTCTGTCAGGACCTCGTCTATCTGAACTTCAGCTTCTCGATCCCCCAGGTTGTAGACACATGTCAGCTGGCCATCTACAACCGCCATGCCGATGTAGTCCTTGGAGGCCTGGGGACATAAAGGCCACCTTAGAACTCTTTTCATATTGTAAACAAAGAATATAGAAAATAAAAATTATAATAAATAAATAAATACATTTTTTTAAAAAAAAGGGCCCTTTTTCATTCAAAATGAAACAGTGTTGGGATTTCTTTTTTTTTTTGTATTTTATTTTATTTATTTTTTTATTGATATATTTTTTATTTACATTTCAAATGATTTCCCCTTTTCTGGGTCCCCACTCCCTGCAAGTCCCATAAGCACTCTTCCCTCCCCCTGGGGATTTCTTGAAGAAATTTTAAAACAGTTTAAGCATGAGGATTAAGACAGTGAGGTTTCAGACAGACAGACAGACAGTCCAATCCCAGAGCATGGGTGTGACAGACAGACACATCCCAGAGCAGCATGGGTGTGACAAGAACTCAGAACCCTTAGATCTTCTCAAACTCTCAAAGTCCACCCCTGGAGGATCCTAAATATTTCATTAATGGGTCATTACAGAACACTTGAGTCTCTTGCTGGGGCTGTCTCCTCATCCTGTAGTGGACTGAGTTACAGATCTTCCCACTGTTCAGTCTCTGAGAGTTTACCAGCACCTACCACAGAGCAAGCCAACTTAGCTGCTCATTAGAGTTTATCAGTAAAAAAGGATGACCCACTTCTCATCTCCAGGTGCCATGCTATGTTCTCTTAGAACTCTGTGGCAGCCTCAGCTATGACATTTCCCCATCATCACAGTAAGTTATCTGTGTGTGTTTCTTCTCTATTAGAATGGGAGAATGTCAAGGAAGAAACAAACATACACATATATACATATATACATATATATATATACATATACATATATACATACACATACACACAAAGATGGATGATAAATAGACAGACAGACAGATAGATAGATCGATGAATAGATACTAAAACTGACAATTTTGATCATTTTTAAGAGTATGCTGGCATTGGGGATGTTTAAGAAGTAAATTTTAGTTTATCATAAACATCAACTCTAATACATAATTAGGACAGTTGTCCCTCTGCATCAGTAAGGGGACTGGTTCAGAACCCCTGGGAACATTCAGTACTGCAGACGGTTATATACAATGGCACAGCATCTGTATGTAACCTGTACATACGCTCCTATAGGCTCTAAAATGTAGGCTGCTTATAATACCTCACTTAATGGGAATGTAATATAAATACTTGGTATGCTACACTTGTGAGGATCCTTTTGGTGCAAGGTTTCCCTCATTTTGCTTAGTCTGAGACAAGGTCTCATGCAGGCCAGGCTGGCCCACAACCCTCCATGTAGCCCAAATGAAGGCTTCCCCCCCCCCCAGGCATGAAAAGCTAGTTAAAATTAACAATACTGCTGGGCTAAGAATAGTCACTGTACTGTCCACTGCTGATAACTAAGAATTCTCTAACCAGAGAGAATTTCCAAGAATCATATTACTTTATATATTTATGAGAAAAATTAGTCCAAGACCCATATTTTAGATATTTTGATGTCAGCCCAGTTAGTACTTATCTTTCCCTTAGACTGAAGAGGCATATTTAGAAGGAGGGACTAAGAACTACAGTCAGCTGTTGAAATGCTGGTAATGGCAGCTTAAAGAAAGAGTCCAGGATGAAGAATGGGGGACAGGGAGTTTAGGCTTTGTCTTGCTTCAGGCCTCATTTCTATGTGGACCCCACATGCCGATTTGGGCAGGCATCTGTGGCTGTGCCTTCCCAGAAGAGAACAAGACACAGTCCTATGAGGAACAGCCACTGTTAGTACCTATATCTGGGAGAAAGCACTGGTGCTGCCACTGTAAACACATATGTGCTCACATGTGTGCACACACGTGTGCCTACATCTTAAGCCCATTGGGTAAGACTTCCCATCAGCCACTCATGTCCACGATGGACAGGAGGCCTCCCATAGGCACCTCTATAGTGAGGAAGGGAGGGTGATGGGTAGTAGAATTTGTTACTGTCTTTGTAGGACAAGCAAATAAATAGCAGTGGCACAATTATATCTCAAGTCTCAAGGTAGCACCCCAAAAACCATTTTGTTAGTAAAGCAAGTAAATGTCCTAACATCCTTACATCCTTATTTCCAAGGTACATTACAAACATGTCTTCGGTGCCTCCATTCTCTCTTAAGTCAGGTCTTTGGAGAAATAAAGACAGAGATGTGTATCCTTTTAAGTCTTCTAGGTCATTTGGCAGTCGGACCTCAACACCAGATTTACCATTGAACCTCATGGGAATTGCAACCTGTGAGGAAGAGTAAGATGGAAGAAGGAGGTGTCAAACAGCCATGAGGAGCACTGTGGCCACCACTCTTAGCAGCACAGTAGCTTGTCCTGAGTTGTCTGATAATCATCAAGGAGGGATAATGCCTCTTGGACCCAGGTTAATGTTTGTGTTTTATATATGTACACAAATACATATATACATACATATATGCATACATACATACACATATATACGTGATACACACATATATGTATATACATATCACACACATGTATGTGTGCATGCACACACACACACATACATACATGCACACACGCATGCACTCACGCATGTGCACATTGAGGGCCATTAAGAAGTCAACTTAGTTGCAGCCAACCATTGGACTGAGCTGGGGGGGGGGGATCGCGATGGTGGAATTGGAGAAGGGACTGAAGGAGCTGAGGGGATTTGCAGCCTCATGGAGGGAGCAACAGTCTCAACAGGCCAGACCTTCCAGAGCTCCCAGGCACTGGACCACAACCAAAGAATACACATGGTGACCCATGGCACTGGCCACATCTGTGGCAGAGGATGACCTTGTTGGACATCAGTGGGAGGAGAGGTCCTTGGGCCTGAGGGTGTTCAGTGCCCCAGTGTAGGGGAATGCTAGGCGGGAAGACAGGAGTGGGTGGGTGGGGGAGCACCCTCATAGAGGCGGGGGAGAGGGAGGGGATAGGGAGTTTCCAAAGGGGTCACCTGGAAAGGGGAAAACATTTGAAATGTAAATAAAGAAAATATCCAATCCCCCAAAAGAAGTCAATTTAGTCTTCTGTGCAGCAGTGGCAGTGTTGACAGTGACGGTGACAGTAATGGTAACTCCTACTGAATAGGGATTTGTACAGAGGAGTCAACATTCATTGACTGCTTAGGACAGGGCTTGCATATGCTTAAATATAATATGTCAAGATGTTTAAAAACTTTCTTTGAGTCAGGATCTATTTGGCCCAGGCTCACCTGAGTTCCAGATGAGCCAGGGTGAACTTTAACCTTGTCATACACAGACACATCTCAGAATGGTTTTGAATCTGTGACCCTCCTGCCGGCATCTCTTTTTAAAACATCACCACTATTTTAAAAATGGAATTGCTTGCCCATGAGTGTGTTATACACTATTCCTGTATCTACTTCAGACATGCATGCACTGGGGCTGAGGAGATGGCTTAGTCAGTAAAGGACTTGTCGTGCAAGCATGAGGACCTGAGTCCAGAGCCCCAGGAAGGGGAGGAGCCCTGGGTTGCTGGCTGGGCAATCTAGATAAACACAAGCTCTAGCTTCAGGAAAGACTGTCTCGAAACATAAAGAGGAAAGCAACCCAGGAGGACCTCTGGCCTCCGAGCACACACACACACACACACACACACACACACACACACACACACGGCCATTGAGGCTCTACACAGCGCATCTTAGACACTCCACCATGGATGCCCTGCTCTGTTTTCCCACTCTGATCTGTCACAAACCAACATGTCTGCAACACTAAAATTACAGCAAAAATGAAATGAACAAGGAATATGAAACAAGTCCGCCAACCACATGTGACTCAAAGCATTAAGGCTTCCCGAACTTCGCTTCCTAATATCACACTTAGATTTTATGAACTGTCAGCTAGAGTCATCCCACAACACAGTTGGGATGACTGTGGACTGAGACTGGGCAGGTTCGGTCTAAACCACAGAAGACAAATGTCCTCTAGCAATCACAAGAACAACGGTCTTACAATGGTACTCATGCTAACACATGCTTTGCCTGTCAAGCACTGAACTATTTCCTGGAATCCCATACACGTGATGGGAAGGCCCGGCCCCTCATTCACGTTATGAGCTCACATCACAGCTCTCTTTCCCACTCCCTCTCTCCCATCTGCCCTCCAGGAGACCCAACCACATTGCTGAGCCTTCTCCTGCCAAGTCTTCTGCTCTCTGTGCCCTGGTGAACTTGTCTGTGCTTTTAAATTAAGAAGATAGATGGGCAGTGGTGGCCCATGCCTGTAATCCCAGCACTCTGGGAGGCAGAGTCAGGTGGATTTCTGAGTTCGAGGTCACTCTGGCCTACAGAGTGAGTTCTAGGACAGCCAGGACTACACAGAGAAACCCTGTCTCGAAAAAACCAAATCCAAAAAACCAAAAAGCCAAAAACACCAAAAAACCAAAAAACTCCACAGCCTTCTCTCCTAACAGCCTCCTTTCCCCCACAGCCTCCTTTCCTCACACAGCCTCCTCTCCCCCAAAGCTTCCTCTCCCCCACAGCCTCCTCTCCCCCACAGCCTCCTCACCTCACAGCCTCCTCATCCCCCAGAGCCTCCTCTCCTCTCCAGTCTCTTTTTCCCCACATACTCTCAGTCTCCTCTCCCTTCACAGCCTCCTCGTCCCCCACAGCCTCCTCTCCTCACAGCCTCCTCTCCTCACAGCCTCCTTGCCTCACAGCCTCCTCATCCCCCAGAGCCTCCTCTCCTCTCCAGCCTCCTTTTCCCCACAGCCTCCTCTCCCCCCATAGCCTCCTCTCCCTTCACAGCCTCCTCTTCCCCCACAGCCTCCTCTCCTCACAGCCTCCTCTCCTCACAGCCTCCTCTCCTCACAGCCTCCTCTCCCCCACAGTCTCCTCTCCTCACAGCCTCCACTCCCCCACAGCCTCCTCTCCTCACAGCCTCCTCTCCCCCACAGCCTCCTCTCCTCACAGCCTCCTCTCCCCCACAGCCTCCTCCCCTCACAGCCTTCTCTCCCCCACAGCCTCCTCTCCTCACAGCCTCCTCTCCCCCACAACCTCCTCTCCCCTCACAGCCTCCTCTCCCCCACAGCCTCCTCCCCTCACAGCCTCCTCTCCCCCACAGCCTCTTCTCCTCACAGCCTCCTCTCCCCCACAGCCTCCTCTCCTCACAGCCTCCTCTCCCCCACAGTCTCCTCTCTCCCATAGCCTCCTCTCCCCCACAGCCTCCTCTCTCCCACAGCCTCCTCTCCCTCACAGCCTCCTCTCCCCCACAGCCTCCTCTCCTCACAGCCTCCTCTCCCCCACAGCCTCCTCTCTCCTACAGCCTCCTCTCCCCCACAGCCTCCTCCTCTCACAGCCTCCTCTCCCTCACAGCCCCCTCGCCCCACAGCCTCTTCTCCCCTACAGCCTCCTCTCCTCACAGCCTCCTCTCCTCACAGCTTCCTATCCTCACAGCCTCCTCTCCCCCATAGCCTCTTCTCCTCTACACCCACCTTGTTCGCGGCATCTCTGGCCTGCTGAATGAGTTCTCGGATTCGGTCCACGTTGTCAGAGATGTTCCCCAGGGGCAGCAACTGTTGGTTGATACTTTCAATCTTGACAAAAAGATCAGGCAACTTCTTGGTTAATTTTTTTACTGTTGGCGAAATGAGAGAGTGGAAATTTTACACAGTACCTCAAGAAAAGGTTAAAGATAGAATATTTGTTCTGGCAAGCCTAGAAGCAAGATGGACCACAATCTTAGGCATGACTGTCCTAAACTCATTATAGATTTCTGTCATGATGCATAAAATTCTTTTTCTTGGTTATATGGAAAAATGTTTCTTTTCTTATCCTTTGATAGCAATCATAACTTAATACACCATGATTAAGAACTCCCGCTCTACTGAGAGAGAGGGAGGGCTGGGGGAGGGGGAGGGAGGGGGGGGAGAGAGAGAGAGAAAGGAAGGTGATTGAAAAGTATATTTAACATGAACTTCTGGTCTCTACACTCATGTACACACAAACACATGCATACACATCACACACACAAACACAAAATGAGACATCCTCCCTGGTCTCTCTAATAATACACCTATGCTATTTGAATATATCACAGGAAACTATTTTCTAATATTCTAATTGAGGTGAGAATTTACCAGAAAGGAACTGAAATGGATCAAATTCTTAGCAATGGAGAACACAGCTAAGAAGTCCTGACCTGAGTTATTGGCATCCATCAGAGCCTTGTTGAAGTCCTCACGCCGTGCGCTCCCGTAGCTGTCCTTAATCCTTCCCAAGTCTGTCCGGATGGGACTGAGCCCGTCCAGGACCTCACTGGTTATTGCGCTGGCTTTCCTGGCCATGCTCTTTGCGCCACTGACCACACTGTCAACATCACCTAGTGCACACAGAGTAGGGAGGTGTAAGGAGCCGAAACGTTGTTCCCAAGAAACGGTGACCAGTGGTATGGGGTGATGATTACCTCTCTGTATCCCACGGAGATCATCACGGGCAGCAGTGAGGTTGGCATCTAGCAGGTCCTTCTGAACTGATACAGTCTTCAGGGTTTGCTGTAGGCTGTTGAGAGCTGGACCGACTTCTAAAGGATGGGAGGGAGAGAGGGAAGGAGGGAGGGAGGGAGGGAGGGAGAAGGAGGAAGGGAGAGGGAGAAAGGGGGACACCGAGAAGCAATTGCTTCATGGGTTTGCATCTTCCATGGGCATTTGTGGCCTCTGAAGTAGGCAGTGTCTGCAGACTATTGAGTATACATGCACCCTGGTCCCTACCCCATGGAGGCCGTTACGGTACCTAGACCCACAGATGTGGGCATCTCTGGTCAAAGAGCAGCTTACCAGAGCCTTGTGATGACTGGCTTCGTGAAGGAACACACAAAGAATGCAAAATAAATCAGGGCACAGCTGGACTTTCATTCTGACCAAAGCAAAGCTTACTGAGTGTCTGCCTTGTTAACAGCTGTGCCCCAACATGCTGGGTGTGGCTGGCACTGGTCAGGACTTAGTATTGGGGCACACTTGTTCAATGAACAAACACTTGAAGGAGCAAATGAATGATACAAAAGGGGGTGACCTGCAACAGTCCTGTAAGACAGGACTATTAAGGGGTGATCTGCAGCCAAGACAGGACTGTTCTTGGAGAGTCTCTCACAAAGGACACTGGGTGGGTGTTTGTTTCTGCAGAACAATGAACAGACCTGTCCCTGGGATTCTCCAGAAGAAACAAATATGCAAGCAAACAACAACAAACGTCCCCTACTGACCCAACTGCACAGAAGGCAGACGTAATTCGATAACATCTTAGCATTGATTAATGGTTGCATGTTAGAACAGACTTTTTCTGGGTTTTACTTCTTATGCATTTGATATTCAAAAACATATAGTAAATAAATGTATAAATCCTTCAGAAGGGACTGAGACATTGAGCAAAGACTGAGTGAGTCCCAGTGCCTTACTGGGAGAGGCCATAAAAACTCAAGAGGCAGCATTTTCAAGGCCTGGGGCTTCCTGAGTTTCAGATGGCTCTATCCCTGTGTCTCGAGGCTTCTGCCCCATGAGCTATACCTCCATGTTAAGGCAACTTAATTCTTTCTTATAAAGTATATAAGATGAAAATTATCAAAGGTAAAATCAATGCTTAAAGTGTTCTCATGCCCCTTGTTAGCAGCGATTATTTCTTGGTACTTTTAGTTGCTAAGATTTTAGGACCTAAGAGCCTTGAAGCAGTTGCTGTAAGGGCCTGTAGTAAATGACCTTCGTGCGTGGCTTCCCACTGCTGTGATCACAGTGTCCTCCTAAGTCAGGCCAAGGAGGGTTATCATTCTGCAGACTTCCTCTGTAAGGCCTGTGTCATGTCCGTGCATGATGGATAGGGCTCGTTAGGATACTGGGTGAATGCATTGGCGGAGGAACTCAAAACCTACTTTTGCATCAGACCACATGCCCACGGGTTGATTAAGGCCCCTGAGTGTCCCTGCCATCTGCCCCTCTCAATACCTTGCTGTAGCCTTTTCTGTGTCATCTTGGCTTCATTTAACAGTTCCTCGCTGTCGGAGCTCAGGGTCTTAGCTCTTCTTGGAAGGTCTTCCTTTATCACTGTCTGTAAGCAAAACATTTGTCAGTCTGAAGCAGGCACTCTGCCTTGGGAAGTGCAGAATAAGACTTTCCACCTTAGCTCTAAATCCCTTATTTTTAATCTTTAAAGAAGGAGACTTGAGAGGGATGCCTTGTACACTCTTGCCTAATGATGTGGTTAGGATTCTAGGCCAACACCTGTGGTCGGGGAGCTGGGCTGACCTCTGGTGACAGACTGTGAAGCCCATATAAAGACCCTGACGTCACGTAGTTGCCTTGAGGCTTTCATGCTTTAGAACCTGAAAATCTTCCCTCTCCAAGGCCCAACTTCCCACTTCTAATATCTAGTGTTCTATCCTTTATTCCTTGGATTTAGGGGTATTGTATGGTGCATCAAAGATCCCAAAGGCCTCCATAGACATGCCCAGATTTAAGACCAAAGCACTAAGAAAATGACAATCCAGTTGATCCAAAAAAAAATCTTTCCTTTGGTAAATACTAATTTTTAATTAAGGCATAAAAGTACTTTTTCAGGATAAAATATTTGTTTAGTTTTAAAGTTAATGTCAGTATATTTTCTATCTAGTTGTATAAATCAATTTTAAATCACAATCCTGATATCAGAGAGTCAATAAATGCAGAAATGATACATCAAGACCAAACTCCAGTCTGGTTCATATAAGAAGCTCTAACTTTGAATAAATAATATTGTTAACACTGTCCCACGCATGGGAGAGGAAGCCAGCCCAGCAAGCTGAGTACAGCTCCAGGTACCCACCTGGAAGGCAGACTCCGAGGCACTGGTGGCCTTGCCGGCCGCATCCTCTGCAGCTCTGATAGCATTGAGGATGTTCTCATAGGCCGTGGCAGCATCCACAGCACAGCGCACCAGCTCATCCCCGCTGGTGTTTCTCTTTATCCTGGAAGATAACACAGAGAGGGTCAGGCCATCCAGCATCCTTTCTCTGCCTGGGGCTGCCACCCCCCGCCCCCCTCAGCGACTGTATGGTATACGCTGTGCACTCAGTCTGAGAGACAGACCTCATTGCAAGTCTGGTTTTGACTGGGTGTTTGGGTTCTGGGTGGGGCTTTGACCTTCGTCCAGCCCTCCTCCCTGCTCCAGGGTCCTAACCAGCCCATGAATGGTTGATGCTATCACATCTGCCTCCGGAGGCAGGCACTCACTCCTCCAGCTGCCGTGCCAGCTCCTGTAAAGACTGCGCATGCGCCTCTGCCTCCACCACCAGGGGTGTTTTGCCATCCGATCTGGAGAGTTCTCGTACTTTGTCACTCAGTTCCTGTCTTGCTCCATTTAAAGCAGCAGCTATGCTTTCATATTCCTATTTTTCCAAATAAGCAAAAATAATAGAAACTCAAGGAATGAACATGTATGTCATTTTATTAAACTCCTTCACAAATGATGTTTCTAATGGGAAGTTAGTTATCTTTGCTAAGTCATTCCATCATATCAACATCTCCTTAGTTACTTCAGATAGCAGCACTGCCAACAAGCTAAGTTTGCAACCATCTTGGATGCCTTCCTTCTAACAGGCACCCTCTTTACAAGGTCTATAGAGTTGTACTGTCATCAGCAAGGTAGAGTTCTGCTAGATGGAAAGGTTTCTTATGATCCAGAAACAGACACTGTGAAAGATTCTTTGAAACGCCCATACGGCTAAGAAGTCTGCCAAGCTTTTATGGAGTCTTCAATGTCTTCCATTAAGAAAGGCATGTTTGGTATTCTTAAAATAGCATTGCAATACTGTTTTTTGTTACCACAAAGACGACTCGATCATTGCAGAAAAATGAGGTAATGCAGACAGACTTAAGGACTCCCCAGCCTCGAGGCTCTTCTCCAGCACAGAGCTGCTGTCACTGTGCAAGAGGAAAATACTCAAGAAGAAATAGCTTAGCCCCTTGCCTGCCTCCTGACAATAGCGTTTGACTGGTTTGGGTGTGTCTAGAAGACCAGAAGCCTCTGCTACCTTCTGGCTTTTGTCCATCTGCTGCAGTAGATTGTTGGTCTGTAGCAGGGAAGAGTCTGCTGTGGCCAGGTACTTGGTGAAGTCCTTCTTCAGGGAATCCATTTCTTTCGTTTGTCTCTGGAGAGAGTAGAAGAGCCCATGTGCTCACTGGCCATTGGCAGAAAGCACAGACATCTTTACAGGACAATAGCAAATATGTCAGAGTAAAAACGGTTTCCTAAAGATGGCGGCAGCCTAGCCTGCTACAAATGATGGGGCTGCAAGTCTCACTGCATGCTGCTGTGTCACCATGGTGTCCTCTATTACCGTGGCTGATGACGCCTGATACACTCAGCCAACCCCGCCAGCGAGGCGGGGCATGCTATTAAGCTTTGCCTTAGAGAACAGAACATAGATTTTAACTAAATAAATGAAACAGGACCAGTTGCCTCTCGGCACACCAGTCCCAGGGAGCATGCAGGAGCACGTGAGTAGGACATGGCACAGGTCGGGGCAGCCATGACAGCTGACTGTGTCTCCCACTCACTCAGGAGACACGGATTTGCATTTATCAACGCCCTCCTCTTTTGGAGCCAGTCCGTGTTATTTCATTCCAGTCTGTCATCTGACACCCTTTACGGAATTTTGCTGTTGTTTTGTTGTAGGTTATTCACTATCAAAAATATAAACTATATGGCTGTGGGTATCGACTTAATATTAAAACAGTCATCCAACATGAGGGCCCTGGGTCTGATTCCAAATGCCAGAAAGAAAGTGCCTCCCTGCCTACCTATCTATCTGTCTGTCTGTCTGTCTGTCTACCCACCCACCTACCTATCATGTGTCAATATGCGTGTGTGTTGAAATGTAAGGCCCTCCCTCTCTCCTGCCAGTATAATGGCATGTGACCTATGCCTCAGCCTCTTCCCTATAAACAGATGGATGGTTGTTTCAAATGCCTGTGTTGCTGACTGTTAGAATACCTGATACAACATGTTACTGAAAACATATGAAACACACATTGGATTAACTCTGACATAACGAATGTCTCATCTATTCAGCAAAATTGATTCTTCAGTTACTGTCTAGCTGTGGGCAGGCTGCGGGTAGTTTGTAAGGCTCTGTCTGTCTACCTCAGGGTCTGAGGTAGAGTAAGTAACTCGACAGGTACTGGTCATGTTTCTGGTCCCCTTCATCCCAACGGCTAATGAAAGCAGGAAGCTCCTGCCTGTGGCTTACCTGGATGGCCCCTAGAACCCCCTCATTCTCATGGTTGAGGCCAGTGGCCTGCTTTGCCTGGGCAGCTGTCTCCTGGAGGATGGAGCGCAGGTCTTGAAGTTTGGCTTCATAATCATTTAACGAGTCCCGGATATTCTGTAGCAGTCCGTTGTTCTCCACTTGGTGGGATTCCAGCCAGGTCCTGACCCGGTTCAGTACTGCAACACATAATTTATGTTCGTTTCTTAAGAGATGAGTTTAGTGAAGCTAGGGGCCCAGAACTACAGGAGGAGAGCTGAATTCTTGCGTAGTCCATCATTTCCCCCCAGAGCCTTAGAAGGGACAGGAAGGGAAAGCACTGCTTATGCAGATCCACCGTGTGCATCCATGAGCTGCCTTGTTTGGCTGCCCTAAGTACCCGAGAGCAGCAGCTGTCTTTCTCCTGTTACTGAAGACAAGACTGTAATCCTAGCACTTGGAAGACTGAGGCTGGAAGATTCAGACCAGCCTGGGCTAAAGAGTGAGACTTCGCCTCAGAGGGAAAAAAGAGGTGTGTGTGTGTGTGGGGGGGGGGTGTATGGCACAAATATTTAAATTTTAGATTTATTTTTTGGGTGTTTACACTGTGGTGAGATTTCATGCCTCTTGGAAACCTTGGGAGAAAAGACTTGGCTGCAGGGGTGGAAGGAGAATCCCCGTTCCCAGTGAGCAGCCTCTAAGGGCAAGGTTTGCTGACTGAGACCTTCCTCCTGGGGCGCGGTGCTCTAGACCGCACTTAGAATTCTGCACTTCAAGCTATTAAGAGTGGAAGTGGGAACGCAGGCCTGGCCTTACGGAGCCGGGCTTCCATTTTCTCAGCCTCTGCTTCTCGGAGCTGCCTTTGAAAGTCTCGGCTTCGTAGCTCCTGGATCATGCGCTGGGCCTCCGCCAGTTCCCTGGACCAGCCGCCCACCGGCAAGTCCGTTCCTTCTCCACCTGGCCTAGCGATCTGCTTCAGGAGAACTGGAAAACATCAAGTAGCTTATTAAACTGAGGGCTCTGGAAGCTTTGTGGAAAATCCTGTTCATCTTTAAGTATCATTGTGGGATCTTCTTTCATAATGCTGAGTTCTTAAAAATATATATAAAGGTTATGCAGTAAAAGTTTTAATTGGACTGGGTAACTTTTCTTACTGTGCACATTCTGAATGATGTTTTTAATCTTCATGTCCAGTTCTTTGGCGCTCTGGACGGTCTGATCAATGTTGTTATACAATGTTTGTGCTTTTCTGGAATTGACCTGCGCCTACATGAAAAATAAACTCATTATCAGCGAATTAGATTAAAAATGAAACTGGAACTGAAAATATCCTCAAAGGGAAAAATGTTAAAATAAATTGACTTAGTACATCACCTTTTCTTGCAAAGTTTCAAATTCCCGGTTCAGATGACTCAGCTCTTTCCCCAGGCCATCCATTCTGGACCCATGATTTGAGATAGCGGAACGGAAGCCAAGCAGCTGGCTCTGAAAGCAGATACAGAGATAACCTCATGTGGAGCAGACACTGTGCAGGCAGCTAAGCTCCGTTCAACAAGACCAATGCTAAATGTATGGGGCTGGGGTGGACACAGTGTTCTCTGAAACAAGACAAGTCTACTTTCTGATATAAATTAAGTTACAGTCTTGAAATAAAGTTGGCCCTCTTGCCACCACCACAATCAACTTAACAATTACCTAAGATAATCAGCTGAAAAATAAAAAGCTTCTTTTGGCTACAGCTTTAGAGCTGTCAGACTTGACCCACAGCTTTGGGTCTCTGAGGGGTTGGCACTTCATGGCAGAAGCACATTGTGAGCAAGGGGATGGAGCCGAGGAGGAGGAGGGGCTGGGGTACCGCGAAGCCCCCGAGAGCATGTACCCAATCATCTACCTTCACCTCTTACATTTCCTACCATCCACCAAAAGCTATACTCCAGGGAATAAATAGCCCTCAGAGCCTAGGCATTGGGGGAGGGGGGAGGGGGCATTAAAGACCCAGACTAGAGCAAACCCACATGACAAGAGATATTTTTTTACTTGAATTTACATCCTTGCCCTGTAACGGAAAATGCTACTACTTATCCAATATATCTTTTTCCAGATTATAAAATATTCATACTTTAAAAAAAATCTGTAGTTATCCTAATACAAAAAGCAACACATACAGCTAATTATACTGAAAACAGTAACAAAAAGCCAAATAAACACTTTCAATTCAAAGACTCCAGTCCCAGCCCCTGGTTCTGTAGAGAAATTCTGAGCTGAGATAGTTGGTTGCCCTCAAGTTCAAATGAGAGGCTGGGCTCTTAAGGAAATAAAATGGTGTGTCCGAGGCTGCACAGTGTGCCAGTGGCTTAGCAGGTAAGTCTGTTCTAATCTGCTGGTATACACGTACCTGTAAGTTCTCAAAAATGTCACCTCATTTTTACTGTGCTGTTACAGTCTGTGTAACATGGCAGTGAGGTGGGTGGCCATACTTTACGATGGGAAGGCTGGGGTATCACGGGTGGCAGTGCGAGAAAGGACAGTGGGAAAAGCATGGTCTTTAGACATGGTGGTGACTTGAGTTCTTCTAGAGCCACCACCACTCCTGGGGCTTTGGTTTTAGGCAGCTGTTCTTTCTTAGCTCCTGCATGTCGCTAGATGAAAAGAGTTCTCACGGGCATCGTGTGAGATTCAGTGAGATGCTAAGAACAGAAGCTAGCATACAGCATCTGTATGGAAAAGTTCAGGGCAGCATAGCACCACCTCATTAAAGCAACTAACGCAGGAAGCTTCCTTTTCTCTTATAACAGAAAAGATTTTTCTCCATCTTCTCTATATTAAACCTATAAACCATGGCATCAAATCCCTTCAGGGATGAAAAGGAGCCATTCAGGCAGAATTCCCTTTAACTCTCTCCATTCTCAGACAGAGCCACTGGCATAGCTCGTTCCAGACAAACCCTGGAAGCTCCCCAACCTTGTTCATGGCGACGAGTCTTGGTCTCGCCTCATCTACTCAAGTCTTGTACCTGAGTAAGCAGAGCTTTTTACGCCCGTGGTTTCCTGTTGGGTCTTTCATCTCTGCTTCTTACTTGATTTCCAGTGAGGGTCCCTTCATCTCATTTCTTTTCTTCCAATGGATGCTGCTCTTTTAAGGAACATCCTGACTGTCCTGTCACCTTCGCTTCTCTAATGCACTGTCATCTCTGACCAACTGCGTTCTGACTGGCGTGGCTGCTGGACACCCGCAGGCTCCTGCGGTCACCGGAAGCTCCTCCCCCAGCCCTCGCCCTTCGTCATCTCCAGTGACCTCATAACTACTGCTGCCCCCACTCAAAACGCTGCTCCCTGAGTCTAAGGTTCAGGACTCATACACTGTGACAGTGTGAGGGTGTCGTTGTCCAGCACGGATCCAGGATGATGGGTTTTCCATGGCCTGCCTCTTTTCTCCTGTGGGCAACAGTGAGTACTGGGCAGTTTCGGGGCTCTGTGTTCAGCCTTCATTAATGGGAAGAATAACCCTCAGTATCACTTGAGAGAGCTTGACTCAGACCCTGTGTGTGGCCCCAGCACTTCTCAGAATACCCTCTTAACCCCCTTATTTCTAAGGACACTGAGAATGCCAAGCCAGATGGACTCTATTCCAGCTCCGGAGCAAACCTCAACATTTGTTCAAAGGCATTACATTTTTACATAGTGTGCCTCTGACCACAAAAAGATAAAATTATGCATCAATACTAGAAGGTTATAAAAATTATCTGATCTGTAAATTTATCAATATATTTCTAATTACTTACAGGTTATTCACATTTCATAGAAAAATAAGAAAAGGTTTTGAATTGAATGAGAATGAAATACCATGAAGTCTGTGGGATACAGCATATGTAGTATTTAAGGAAAGCATTTCTTTACAACTTTAAATGCTTATGTTAGTAAGAAGAAACTTTTAAATCAGTAAAGTGAGCTATAATCATAAGAAACTAGATAACGAATAGCAAATTATTTTATAGAATGTAGAAAGAAAAACAAAACTATATGGGTAAGAGTAGAAATCAGGTAAGTTTGATACTGTGTCCATTTAGCAGAACAAGAGTAGTCGGTGCACCCTTGGGGCATGTGATTCCCAATCTGGTTCTTGGCTAGACTTACCATAGAAGCTATGTCTCTTCCCACTTGGTCAACAATACGATATTTGTGCACTATTGCAGTCATGGGCCCATCTTACCATGCTGGTCAATATTGTGGTTTATAAGGGTCACAGCTTTGTAAGATAGTTAATGACATTTCTCCACAGTAGCCAGCAGGGAACCTTCCAGTACTGTGAGAGCCACTCAGCAAGGAGAAAGATTCCTGGTCAGTACCAACTTGGTTTCTCCATGACCTGAACAAAATTTGTATCTTTTAACAGAAAGACTAGCGCAGCTCAGACTTCATCAGAGAAGTTTCTTGGTGCAATGGTTAGTGGTTAGTGTAGAAACTCACATCTGGTCACCGTGCTGAGAATAAGTATCAGTTGAATACTAGACACAACTGGGATGCCTATATCACTGCACTCCCCCTAAATCTCAGGGACCACTGTGGAAGAGGGGAATGGAAGTCTGTAGGAGCCAGAGACAGGACAGATGAGACTGAAACTCTCTTCAGGATGTGTCAGGACCATCATCCTCCAGACCCCACAGCAGCTGTGGCTATCTGTATTTGATCAAGACAGGATCAAGCCACTCAACACTTCAGCCTGGAGTGGGGAGGGGCTCATGAGCCCCACACTGAGGAGATGTTGACAGTCGATTGCTTCCAGAGTAGAGAGACTCTATTTTATTTGAGAATGTGGCTCTGAGTATGTCCGCCTCACTCAAGTGGTGGCCACACACTCAGGGGTAGCACACACTGGCATCAACTAGTTGGTTGTTTTTAACAAAAAAGGACATGAAGTTATGAGACATGGGAAGATGGTATCTTGAAGGAATTAAGAGGATTAGAATGATTCAAATTCACTCCAGGAAATTCTTAGAGATTTAATAAGGTATCAAAATAGTAGTGATAAATGTTTCTGCCTTGACTGATAAAAGAGTAGAAATCAGAAATTTTGAAAACCAAAAAAATTGATAAGCTAGGAAAAAAACCAACAATGAAGTTGAGAGTTGAGAGAAAGACAAGGGTAAAAAGTACCAAGTGTTGGAATGGGGTTTGGGGGTGACATTGCAGATTTAAAAGATCTTAAAGGTACAGGAGATAACTTCTGAACTATTTGGAGTAAATGCATTTGGTCATTGGTGTGGAATGGGCCCATTATTTGAAAGGGATCCATAGCCAACTCTTACTCATGAAGAAATACATGAACTACAAAGTCTAATGCCATTTGTAAAATTACAATATACTGATTATTAGAAGGCAAGCCATTTAAGGTAGCCTTATGCACTTCCCTAGAAATTTCCAGCAACTGTTTTAAGAGGAATTATACTAGCGTTGAACAAGCCTGTGTTCAAGTCTCCTGAATGCAGGTCACAGAACTGAACACTTTATGAGAAAAGGAAGGCCAGGAATGTGTTTGTTCATTATTCCTTGAACAATGCAGTAGAATAGTTATTTGGATGGGATTTATACTTATCAATTATTAAAAGTAATTTAGAGATGACTTAAAGTTTACAAGCAATAGTGCTAGGTCTTAAGAAAATACTAGACTATTTTGTATTAGGGGTGTGAGTATCTATAGGTTTGGGAATCCATAGTGGATGTCAGAACTGATGGCCCAGTAGAGATCAAGGCGCAGCCACCCTCGCTGAGGGTGGATCCCCACGGAAGGCTCACCCTCAGGTCCTTGGCCTGCGTCTCCACGTGCCGGATCTGTTCCAGAGCACCTGTGCTCACACTCAGCCCCTGCAGCTTTGACTTCACCAGGCGGAGCTCCTCACCCATGGAAGCCAAGTCATCTAAGAGTGTCATCACACAGCTGTCGCAGTCTGCAGGGGCCACAGTGAAAGGCAAATGGGCTGTAGGCTGGAGCCCAGAGAAGGCGCAGTCCCCTCAAACACAGATCAAAGTCACAGCCCCAGATGTCTCAGGGAGGCACAGGCACTCTGAATAGGTGAGAACCTGAGGTGTGTGAGCCTTTTCACTAGGAGCAGTGACTCTTAGCAGTTTGTTGCTTATTTTGTGTGTTGGGGAAACAATAGTAATTACTCTTTGTTTTTGCAGTGTCTGATAGTGATTATGAGACCAGGCCTTAGTAAGTAGCTCAATCTACATCAATTTAGTGATCCTCATGTCTCAGCATCCCAAGTGATGAGCTTGCAGACATGTGCCGTTACACACAGATGACTAGATATTATGTTAAGTGGTGTGACATCTTCAGAAAGTCCACACAAATTGTATGAAGTAGGCGTTGCGTGTCTATTCTCCATATAAAACTGAAGCTGGGAGTGGTCAGGAGGCCTGTTGATAGGGGACAGGGGCAAGATCTGAGCTAATATTGTCCCTCCTGGTGTAGGGAATTGGTTCTAAAGTTTTGTTTTAATAGGCTCCCCAAAGCCGGGCTTCCAGACCTGAGGGTCCCTGCCCCCAGCTGGCTTCAATTTATAATAAAGAATTGCTGTACAGCCAATGGCAGGGCAAGGAAATGGGGCAGGACTATTAGGTTGCTCAGGCAAGGGACTGAAGGAGAAGGGGAGACAGAATCGCCAAGACAGGGGAGCAGAAAGATGAAACTTAAGGGGGCCACTTCCCCAACTGGGTCTGGGGTAGCAGTGATGAAATAGAGATTTTTAAAGATGTTAACTCAGGAATACTGGAGGAGACTGTTTGCCAGCCATGGGGAGGTTTAGAAGTGCCCAGCCATTGAACTAGTCAAGGCACATCAAAATTAGCTGATGTGTATGTGTGTGTGTGTGTGTGTGTGTGTGTCTTTCATTTGAGAATCCAAAAAGCTTTTGGGACAGGTGCAACCCTCTAGGGAAGCCAGGGGAGGGGCTTATGCTTACCATCACATTCTTCTGCAGGACTGCCATCTTTGGGTTCTTGGCTTAGACAGTCTAAAATCAAGGGACAAAAGGAAACATTTTCATTAAAATGTTTTCTTCACCTGCTCTTTAACTTGGTTTCCAGAAGAGCCTGTTTTAGAAGGTGTTAGTTGTCAGTCGCAAACTCATCACTGGCCTGCCTTTCCAGAGTTACCTAAGCCATCAACCTGAACAGAAGCTACCCTGGTAGCCCCCTTCATTATATTTATTTTTTCTTTCCTAAGCATGGTGGTTCCTCAGGAATGGCATATCCTACCTTCCTTTTCCTCCTTTGGTGGAGATGCAGCCTGGACCTCACACATGCCAGGCAGATGCCCTCCCTCTGGGATATACCATCAGTCCTCCTTGTTACTTCAGATATTTTGATTTTAGGATTTATTTTCATTTTATTTATGTGTTGGTATGTGTATACACCTTGTCTATGCAGGAATATGTGAAGTCATTAAGTCCCTGGAAGCTGGAATTCTAGTTGTGAACCTCCGTAAGAGCAGCTAGCACTCTGAATAGCTGAACCATTAAGAAGTTTCTCAGGCCAGCCCTGAACTTCTGAATCCCTACCTCAATCTCTCAAGCAACTGTTCTGGATTGGTATTAACCTGTTTGTGTCTTGCTTTGGTGACAGTAGCTTGATACGGCTTTAATCTGTGCATTCCTGATGTAGTTCTTCAACTTGCCCACAAATATAAGATGAGAGAGTGTTGGGGTTCATCTTGTGCATTGTATATTAAAAAGCTGAATACTGTGCCTCATATCAGACTGTAACCCGATACTGGGATGCTGTGTTAACTGATGCACTGTGAAGAATGTTCCCAATGAATTCCTGGTTGGCCAGGAAGTGGCTGTGGCTTATGACTGGGCAGAGACAATGGATAGGGGGTGGGCCTGGGAATCGAGTCTGGGGTTGAGAGGCAGGTGAGGAGAAAGGAGGAGACCACCATCAAATGGGATGGACCAGGAGCACGCGGCCAAGTCAAGTGCATGGTGAAGACAGGCCGGCGGAGCACACCTGTCTGGGAGACACCAGACTGGCAAGTGACTGACATTTGTGTGGGTTTTAACAGGTGGAAAAGATTAGAATAGCTCGGAACCTGCCCAGCATAGTACCTACCGCTTATTAATAAATTGTAGTGTTTCTGTGTCCTTTACCCAGGATCTATGCAACCAGTAGTGAGGTAGAAACCCCCAAAGGTTATTTAGAAATAAAAAGGGGCACAGCAACCTCCCAAGAAAAATAATTTCTGCTTTAAAAGAGTTTACCTAAGTATATTTGTGCCACTTCCCTAACATATAATATCACTGTTTTCTAGGAAATAAGTGAATATCCTTCTTTGTCCTAAGTTTTTCTGAACGAATCCATAAAAACTGTGACAAATTGTCTTTCACACAGTATGTAATACCCATGCCTCTGACTTGACTGCATCCTAACTGAGAGAGAAAGAAGACTGATTTCTTCAGGTTCACGTGAAAAGAGCTGATATAAAAATAACTACAGAGTGCAAGGAAGGAGACAACCTATTGGGCAAGAGCTACTTTGTCAAGGACCCAAGTTCAAGTCTCACAGCCGCACTGAGTGCTATCTGCAAGTCTAGATCCGGGCGGGGGAGTTTGTGCCTCCCACCCCCACTATCACTGGTGCTCATGCTTATGTATTCTCAGGCAGACACAGACATGTAACTCTAAAATAAAGTTTAAAAAAACCTATAGTGTCCAAAGAACATCTCAGTAAAACCACCAAAGTGGACCTGAAGTTATTTGAGCTATAGCTCATTGGGGTTTTAAAATTTGCTTTATAAAAAGAAAAGCCTAATTGAAGTAATGATTCCTCACATCTACCACTATTCCACAAGAATTCCAAGACTGTCAAGAGAAGGGGCAATGTGTGAGCTACAGTTCTATACTGTGCATGTGAAACTGGTGCATCACAGCAAGTTTAAGACACAGGCCCACAGGGAGGTGCACCGAACTTACCTCCAGTTAGGGGGTCACAAGGGCCTAGCTGGCCATTGCTGTTACACTTGCATGGTTGGCAGCTACCTCCAAATTTCTGGGGGTTCCCAAAATACCCCGGTGCACACCTATACAAAACACAGAAAGGCTAAGAAACACTCAAGTAATGCTTCATTTATCACACCTTATTTTTCCTACTTGAGACATAACAGCTGGGAAACAGGGAAGGTGACACAGGCTGGCGAGGATGAACACGGCATGAAAGGCATCATTTTTATCCCAAAGATGGGGCTGGTTAGGGCAGGAGGCAGAGGCAGACAGGGTTGCTCTTCCCCTCCCACTTGTGTGTGCTCCTGACTACTCACATGCTTGCGTAGCCCAATGGCAGAGGAATAAATGGTGTGATCAACACAGGGGTGGGGAACGCTCAATTTTATTAGGAGTTCTGCTCCTGACGACATCACATACATATTGTTTAATTTGAAGCCGATGCATTCATAGCCATAAATCCAGGAGTTGAAAACTTTATGTTTTTCCTAATGTGTGATTGTTAAGGCTGTGTAAGCTACATGGACACTAACTACAGCAGTGGGGTACATACGGAGATAGTTACTGACAGGAGCATAACCACGAGCCAGTTATTCTAGATAATACAGGAAGGAGTCAAGTCCTAACTTCAAAGTTTAAATATGCGTCAAATATGGCCTCAAGTCTTAAATTCAGTTAGTAAGAAAAATAAAACATGTTAAATTCTTTATAAAATTTTTATACTGAGAAGTCAGTTACAAACTCTTCCCTACTAATTGGGTTGAGGTGACTTATCTAAGTCTACCAGGCAATGGTAAAGTGCCAGGGCTTCACATACTGACCAGCCCTGCATTGTCTTTTCTGTAGATCTACAGTCTAAAATATTTTATTTTCATGTCTTTCCTACATCAAAAGTTTCTACAGAAAAAGATCAGAAGTACAACATACTCTTTATAAGGTCATACAAAGAACTGGGACATTTAATTCTTCCTTTATCTTAAAAAGCATGCATTACTGGTTACAAGACATAGTTGTCTCTCTTATTTTCCTTTCATAACTAAACACAGTAGATTGAAGCGATGCTCTGTGCTTTCCCAGGCAGCATTAGTACAGGAATAAGGAGTGGAGAATACTTCTGTCTGCGGCTCTGAGGGCCTGAGGGAAAGAGGTGTGTGCAGGGCATGGGAGGAGCTAGAATACCTCTCTGTGGGCCATTCCTCCCACGTTCAAGTAGGCTTCTCTTCATGGTAAATCCCTTCCTCTCACCCTTGACTTTCTTATTTGTCATCAGGACGTAACAAATAGTGCCATGACCAGTGCCTAGATGTACAACCCACGTTTCAGAAATAAAGATTGTTGTCATCAACCTGGCACTCGGGAAAAGGTGTTCCCAATTAAGAAACTGTAGCTTGCACTGAGACACCAAGCATAGCATATGCTGAGAGAACTGTTCACTAAAAATGTCTCTTCAAATCAGCAGCCGAAATCAACATGTGGCTCACCGAGCTGGTCACTGTCTTTCACACTGTCATTTGTACAGAACCACGAGAGGTTAAAACAGGAAGAGCCTCTCCCAACCTCAATGTCGCAGAGCCTGGAATACTTGCCCAGCTCTCCTCCTCCAGCCTACACACCCTTACCATCTCCATACAGCTGACCCTTCCATCCCTTGCTCTCCACAGCTGGCTGCCTGCCCCTTCAGATGCAACCCAACCCAGCCCAGATTTGTGACTAGTGCCCCATATGTCCCCCAGCATCAACGTTTCATACTGGGTACAGATCTGGAGGGTAACCAAACACTTTGTGTATTTCATGCAGTGTGCCCTGGGATTATGGAGAGGTAATGTGGTAGGCTATTAGAACCTGAGGCAACTTGCCTTACACAACCTACAAAGCATCCAGTGCATAGAAGCTACTCAAGACAATCTGTCCATGAATAACGGAAGTGATCTCTAGGACACTTGTCCTTCATGAGCAATACTAAACATATCGGATATGGACAGTGTTATGATAGGCACCAGGGTCTGGTAAGTAAATAGGCTTTCCTGAGTGTTCAAAATACAATGTGAGAACGTGTGTATGTGTGTATGCACATGCTCCATGGATTATGTATTTAGAATGATAACTAAAAGTTATATATATATATAACTTTTATATATACACATACACACACATATATATGGTTATTGGTGAGGATAAGGGTATACAGAGCTGTGCACAGTTGGGTGCATGCAGGAATGAGTCCCTATGGGAAAAAAGCATGTATAGATATTTTAGGGCGCAGTGTTTAAGAAATTAGGAGAAGTGGAATATAGACCTACGGGGGAAGATGCTATATAAAGAGCACATAACAATGTGGAGAAGGACCAGCTTGTAGGTGGTGCATGCTGGGAGGAGGGGGATGGGTTGAGATGGGGAAGGGCATGTAGGGAGGATAGGGCCCGGGGCTCATGCTGATGGATGTATGGAGACTACATCTGTGTGTGTGTGTGTGTGTGTGTGTGTGTGTGTGTGTGTGTGTGTGCCTATGTGGGGTGAGCTCTTCATTCTAACTATAAAACACAAATATAGAGGAAATGATTTACTAGGTGAGCAGTCTTGTATTTTCCCCCAAGATATTTCTAGCCCTCAGTGGGATCCCAGCCCCAACAAGCCTGTCCAGCAATTCCACCTGCAGATTTTTGGAAAAGGGGTGCTGTGGGCAATGGGCACACAGGGAGGGAGAAACCTACCTCTCACACTGTGCTCCTGTGTATCCGGGTTTGCAGGCACACCTCACAGCTCCGCCATCCACAGCACAGCCAGTGGCGAAACTTATAGGGAGACAGGAAAGATGCCTCAGTGAAATAGAATCCCATGAGTCCACTGTTTTCTATCACAAAGATCAGATTCCATGAAGTGAACACTGAAACCCTTTGTGAGGAAGGTTTGGAGTGAAGAAAGTTGTGTGTGTGGGCAGACAATTTTGCCCCTGGAGACTCGCCAGGGTGCAGGAAGAATAGCTTCAGCCAGCACAGGGCAAAGTAGGCTGAATACAGGCATGCATTTTCTTTCTGGCTTGAATAAGTGCATTCCTTCCCCTGAGACAGACATAGTACTGCAGTCTGGAAGAGATGATTACAACACTATTTCCCCAGGAATAACAAGGAAGGGATACAAGTCTAGGCAGGAAAGAGCATAGCAGTTCCTGATTCTCTTCAAAATTGTCTCCTTGTCTCTGCCAGTTACCTCTATGAAGAGCCTACTCCTACATATCAGGCCAGGCCCTGGGAGCCCAGAGACAAGTACAGAGTTCCTCCCCTGGGATTTCTGAGGCACCTTTGCTGGTGGCTTTCCTAATCAAGTTCTGAAATTTCAATTCCTTTTTCTTTTAGCTCTAAACTGACAAATATTTGAGAAATCATTTTTGCCCCCTAAAAAAACCCTGAAAAGCCATCTAGGCATACAGAGTGTCTTTATTTGTGGAGCAATACACCGACACACAGCAAAGGAAATTAGCTAGTAGGAGAGACTATGCTTCGGAAGCCTCCTCTGCTGGGGAGAATGGATGTAGAACTCTCCTCAGGGACCATATGAAGTCTCTCAGTGGTGCTGCTGTTGATGGAGGAAGAGGCTTTAAACAGTTGCAATGACAAGCTTGAATTATCTCTGAGCGACCCAGCTCCGCCTAGGCTGGCTTCGAGGATAGCTGTATGCTTTCGCCAAGCCCACGTAGCTCCCAAGTGCCCTATGGAGATCCTGCTCTTTTCTCCTTCTGCCAGCCTCTGCCTGTGCAAGTCTGGGCAGGCATGGAGGGCTGGATTGCCACACAAAGAACGCCGCAGGCCAGGGCAGGCTGAATGGGAATCCAGCACACAGACAGAAAGGCAAGGCAGATGTTGCAGACCTGGGGATCTCTGCAGCAGTAGCACTCAGGGGTGTGACTTTGTGAGAAGGAAGATGTGGCCAGTTCAGCTGACACCAGCTTCTGTGAGTCTGCTGCTCTTATTTCTGAGCCTGTGCTGCACAGGCAAGTTTCCTGATTTTCAAACTTGTTACTACTTTCCTTAGTTAGCTGTTACATCACTCTTTCCTTGGAAGCCGTGGTGATCATGTCACGATGAACAAGAATAGAACAATGTGCCAGGCCCATTGAGAACAGGAGGAGGAATAGTGACTGTCCTACCTGCCCTCTGCCAGTCACACCAGGACTGGATGACAGCTACAGTTGGACCACTCAAGGGCGCAGCGCTTCCCCAAGTCTTCTGTCACACCAAGAATTAAACCCAGATGTTGACTCTAGCCTTCACACTTAAGAATCATGGAATCTGAGTCCTGGCGAGACCTTCAACCTCATCCCCGCTGGCCGGCTTGGTGCTGAAGGGAAACCTGAGTAATCCGGTTGTCTCACCTGCTTTTGTTTACTTAAGACATTCCTAATGTGGGGCCTGTGGGTGAGGCCTTCTGAGACAACCATGAGCTCAGCATAGGTGGCAACCCTGACTTGTGGGGTTTAACGGATTACCCAGATGAGTTTTCAGGGATTGAAAGCTACTTCTGTTGGAGCCACTCACTCTCCTCTTGGACATGAGCAAGCGTCCACTAGGTGATATTGTTGACATCAAGAGACAGAAAAACTCAGCCTTCAGTTCAGGCCATATCTGTCACTTCCTGGATAAGCATCCTATGAAGTTCGCCCATATACTTTTAGGTGACTGATAAATGTTCCCCTTGTCCTATCTCACGCTGATGTAAGTAATGCTTCTTCCTTATTCTATAAATGGTCTCGAACCCGCTCTTATGAAGATGGGTCTGAGACTTTCTCCACATCCTGTCTCTGTGCTTGGCTGCCTCATGAGGAGCCTTTCTTTCTCCTTCACAAAACGCATCCTTACAGTGATTGACAGATTGTGCATCCAATAAAGAAGCCCAGTTGGGTCAATTTCTTCTCTAATACGCTTCAGCCCTTCCTGCCTCTCTGTGAACTTAGCTCCTTCTTCCTCCCCATCTGATTTCAGTTCTGTGCAATTGCCAGACCACAAACTGAGCTGGTGAGCCTCGACTGTACCTTCTGGCATCAGGGCAGGGCAGACACTACAAGGCTTTCCCTTCTGGGACCAAGATGCTACCATGGCTGTCTCTACTCATGATTAATGTCTCTCCAACCAACCCCATGGCCTCTTGGCTACTCTGTCTAACATAGGCACTCATTGTCAATCACAAAGTCTCATGTCTGTCATGAGACTATGTGATTGACAATGAGTGCCTATGTTATTCATGTTTATTTTTATATTTACTTATTGAGTTATGATGACCTTTTCTTTCCCTGACCCACACACCGTAAACCTCAGGACATCAGATCCCACCATATGTACAGTATATTGATTTCCTTAGTACACAGCCAGGCTGAGAGCTGGCTCCATTATGGGTACCCAGGAAATTTGTAAAACCACTGAATATGCAGCAAAAGAAAAAAAGAGAAAAGGAAAAAGACGAAAGGGAACAATTTTAAAAGATTGTTTCTGTTTGATGATTGCTTTTGTTTTGTTTTGTTTTTCTCTTGTATTTATATCTGTTCATTTAAGAAAAAAAACAATGGCTCAGCCATCAAAGGCTAGGCTCACAAAAACCACAAAAACCCAAACATACCCAAAACCCAGCCTGAGTGAAATATTCACATACCATATAATTTACCCACAAACAGTATGAGTTCAATGGGCTTAGTAAAGTCACAGATTGGAACAACCACCACTATGGTCAATTTTAGAACACTCACAGTGCTTTAGCAGTAACTTCTCTTTAACCCGCTTCCCCCCACATCTGCTCCGTGCTGAGACACTGCCAGACTTCACACTGCAATCCGGGAGCCCCGACTGTACCTGTTGGTATGAGGGCAGGGGCAGACCCTACAGGATCCGTGGATGGCGTTTCCATAGTAACCCTCTTGGCAATGCTCACAGTGCTCCCCAGCTGTGTTGTGCTGACAGTTCTGGGGACAGATGAACAGGACAATGAGTTAGCTGCCTGTTGCAGGGGTCAATTTCAAGGTCAGTATCAGTTTATTCATCTTTAAACTCAGACCTTCAAGTATGCTGGGTGAGCTTGGCACAGCTGAACTTTAGTTCAGGCCCCTGATCTCATCCAATCATAGCTCAAGTCGTCTGGCCTCATGATCAGATGAGCTCTGTATACCACTTGTATTTTTTCCTGTTTAATTGCTGTTGGTACCACACACACAAAAAAAAAAATACTGGGATGCTGGAAGGGAGGTTAAGCCTTTGTAAAATACTTACACTTGCCTGGCATGCACAAGGACCTGAGTTTGCTCACCAGAGGCATGTTTTTTTTTTTTTTTTTTGTTGTTGTTGTTGTTTGTTTGGTTTTTTTGGTTTTCTTTTTGGTTTTGTTTTTGTTTTTGTTTTTGTTTTTTCGAGACAGGGTTTCTCTGTGTAGCCCTGACTGTCCTGGAACTCACTCTGTAGACCAGGCTGGCCTTGAACTCAGAAATCCACCTGCCTCTGCCTCCTAAGTGCTGGGATTACAGGCGTGCGCCACCACCACCTGGCTCAGAGGCATGTTTTAAAAGGTAGTTATGGTGGTACATGCTTGTAACCTCAGGATGGGGAGATGGGGATGGCTAGATCTCTGGGCCTTACGAACTAAGCTCCAGGCTGTAGAAGAAGGGACCCTGTCACAAAAACAAACAAGCAAAACAAATGGATGGTTCTTAGGAAGCACACACACACACACACACACACACACACACTCACACACACACACACTCACACACACTCACACACACACACTCACACACACTCATACACACTCACTGACACACACACTCACACACACACATACACACACTCACTGACACACACACTCATACACACACACTCACACACATACACACACACTCACACACACTCACTGACAGACACACACCATCTCACACTCTTACACACTCTCACTCTCATACACTCTCACACGTACACTTCATAGCACAGGGTCTTTTCATTAGCTAAAGTAGAGAAAGCCCATCTAGGTTCTTATGCCACAATATCACTTCACATATCACAAGTTCCTTCATTTATTTTTCCTGTATCATTTTGATTGTCCTGTGACTACATAATTAGCATAGTTTTCCTAAATGTGCCATTAGAAGAGTGCCACTTTACAGTGTTTTTAAGAGCATTTTAGAAAGCAAAAGATAGGCTAGATGTGCTGATCATGTATGTGTATATATATATATACATTATATATATATATACAGACACACACACACACACACACACACACACACACACAGAGAGAGAGAGAGAGAGAGAGAGAGAGAGAGAGAGAGAGAGAGAGGCACTTGAGAGGCAGAGGCAAGCAGATCTCTTGAGAGTTCAAGACCTTCCAAGTTTACATTAAAAGTTCCAGGCCAGCCAGGGTTACATAACGAAACCCTGGTTCAAATCAAACAAACAAGCAAGCAAAAAAAAAAAAAGAAAAAAGAAAAAAAAGAAAAGAAAGAAAGAAAGAAAGAAAGAAAGAAAAGAAGAGAAAAGAAAAGAAAAGAAAGAAAAAAGAAAGAAAGAAGAAACTGTCCTGGGTCCCTGGGAAGGGCAGCTTCTCTCTCCCCATCCTTTTAGAAGGGTCTTCTCTGGGACTAGCCCCATTTTACTTCATAATTCATTCCTCACGTTACACTAAAGGGCAATAAACTTTAAATAGGTATTTATACATGGAGTTTGTGAAAACGGCAGAAAGTTACACAATATCAGAAGACACTTTAACACAAGTTCCGGAGAATTAAGGAATTGTGTCTAAGCACTGCATTTGTGTAAATCCAGTCATCCTCACGTCAAAGCTAGTGCCTAACGGATGGCCTTCCACAGTGAAGCACCACTGTGACTTGCCACCACCCAGCCCGACAGAAGAAGGAACAGATTTTCATCCTAACAACAAAGCTTCAGATACCACATATCCAAGTGTGTTCAAACACACACACACCCACACATATACATACACACACACACACACACACACACAGAGGCGGGGTGGAGAAAAAGAAAGGTGAGAACAGTTCCCTGTGCTACAGACAGTTGGTAACTAAGATGACCTTGAAAGGGTTGAGCCCTAACAGTTACTTATCTTTTTATGCTGCCAGGCAAGATGATGGATGTGAAGAGTTAAATAAGTCCTGGAACTGTTAGGAAAAATAAAGTATAATAGGATGGGGCTTGTCTCCAATGGAAAAGACACCCACTTAAGCAAATCTATGCTTTATGAATCTTTAATGAATTATAAATTATAATAAAGCGGGTTAAGTAGTGTGCTGGTTCGAAGGAGAATGGCTACCACAGGCTCATATGTCTGAGTGATTAGACCCCAGGTGTAGAACTGTTTGGGAAGGATTAAGAGGTGTGGCTTTGTTGGAAGAGGCGTGTCACTGGGGTGGGCTTTGGGGCTTCGGTAGTTCATGCAGGCTCAGTTAGCTCCCTCTGCCTCATGGTTGCTGCCCCAGCATGTGGATAGGTGGGGTGGATGCGGGTGTGTGCACATGTGTAAAGATGGCTCTCCAGAGGAAGGGTCGTAACTGGTGGCTCTGGGCTCAGCGCAGATTTCAGGACCTTCCAGACAGCAAATCCTCAGGGCTTCCTGTGAGAAGTCTGCCTGGAGGATACACAGCAGCCTTTAGAGGTAAGCAAAGAGAGAACTATAGAAGAGGCAAGTGGAAAAGAAAACCCCGTTTGGTTGGAAAATGAAGTATGAATCTCACAAGTTATCCTTCCATGAAGCATACAGAATCTAGAAAAAAGTTCTTTTTGTTTTCTGGCTGCCTTTAGAAGGTAGACTTGATGTCTGTAATGGCTTGTGGTGAGATAAACATTCGCTCTTAATGAAGGTGACACCTTTCTCTCTCTCTCTCTCTCTCTCTCTCTCTCTCTCTCTCTCACACACACACACACACACACACTCACACACACACACACACACGTGTGCACGCACACACCAGGCAGCATCCAACAGACTTCTGTTCATGAATACTCATGGGCTGGAAATCAACCATTGGTGCCGGTTAGTCTTTCTGAACATATAAGGTTAGAATCCTTCGGGTGGCCTTTTGGCAATTTTCTGCTCTGGCCTGCCCCGACAAGCAGCAGGAGGAGATCCCTGAGGAGCAGGTTCAGCCTAGTTCGGGAACTCTGCAGATGTGAGCCACATCGCACAAAGCAGAGCGGCAGCAGAGCGAATTTCCAAAGGTCCTTGCCTTAACTGGGGAGGCCCTGGCTCTCACTCGGGGGAAGTCTTACGGGAGGGAAGAATGGGGCGCAGTTAAACATAAGTAAACACATGACTTAAAAGGCTCTTTGGAGAGGAAAATTACTTAACAACTAATTTTTTTAAAAACTTTTTTTGTTTGAGGAAAGGTCTCACTATATAGCGTTCTTAACCTGGAACTTGCTGTGTAGACCGGGCTAACCTTGAGCACACAGAGATGTGTCTACCTCTGCTAGAATTAAAGGCTTGTGCTACTACGGTGGGAACAAGCTAATGTTATTGCAGAGGATGTGATACAATATTCCAAAGTAAGACCCTTTTCTAGCCTGTAAACTTTAGCCAACCAAACTGACTTTTAAAAAGTAGCTCAAAGGCCTGAGGCTGTGAGGAAGGAGAGGAAAGATGGTTTTCTCCTCCGTGGTACCATCCACTTGCCCATCTTTCCTGTGACCCTACTTTATCTTGGTAACCATGGGTGTCTGTATTTGTCTGACTAGGGTAAGTCATAAGTCATCCCCAGTGTCCCCTTCTCCCTAATTTTTTCTTTCTTTTTTAAATCTTCTTTCTTTTTCCTTCCCTCATGAATGTCCTACATTTCTCCCTTCTCAGCTTCTCTTTATTTTTATGTTTCCAGGCAAGGCCTCAAATCTCTCAGGACAGCCTCAAAACTTGCTAGGTAGCCACGGGGGACCTTGAACTTCTGTGGTGGCTTGAATAAGAATGGTCCCCCACAGGCCCATGTATTTGAATACTTCATCATGGGGGGCGGGGAGTGGCACTGTTTGAGGATTAAGAGTGGCTTTGTTGGAGGCTCTGAGTTTCAAAAGTCCACACTAGACCCAGAGCTGCTCTCACTGCCTATGGATCAAACTCTCAGCCACTGCCAGCATCTGCTCACATGCTGGCATGCTTCTTACCATGAGGGTGACCAAACCTCTGAAACTGCAAGCCAGCCCCATTAAATGCTTTCTCTTATAAGAGTTGCTGTGGTCACGGCGTCTCTTCCCAGGACAGAACAGTGACAAAGCCAACTCTGATCTTCCTGCCTCCACCAGAGTGCGGGGATTACAGGCTGGTCCATGTGGTGCTGAGCCCTGTGCACACCAAGTAAGCACTCTGCGTCATGTTCAGTATGAGTACCATGCTCAAAACCGAGCCTCAGACTAACAGCTCAGAGTTATTATATCTACGAAAGACTTGAGCCCTTTGATCTACCTGCTAATATATTTAATTAGGCAGAGAAAATAGGAGCTAAGGTATCTCATGACTGTTCAGACTGGTGTTCTCCTCTGAGGGTATATGTTATGATGCAGGCAGAAGTGAAGTGTAAGACCTACGTAGGCCTGGTGATTCAGAAGCTATGGCCACAGCGATCTCTGTTTAGGGTTCTATGGAGATGGGACATTGACGTCTCAGGAAAAGAAGGAGGAACAGATTGTCTGCTGACAGCAGCAGAACTACCAGTTTACTTACAATGCATATCCCCGAGCTGTCCTGGCATCTATTTGAATGTCCGTTGCAATTGCAGGGAACACACCTTCCTGCAGGTGAGCTTTTGTTATCCCGATAGTATCCAGGGCGACAACCCTATTTTCCAGACAAAAAAAATGTTTAATTGATACAAAGAAAAGAGAAGAATTATTTTTGAAAGTTTGTCACAATTCTGACTGTGAAGAAGTCAGGGTTTTAAAACTTTCTTTCTCCAAGTCTTAAAAGGATACCAATCACCAGTGACTCTGTTGCTTTTGGCCAGGTTGTGCTGGGTCTTTGTGACAGTGGGGATGGAAACTAGCAGAAAAAGGAGATGTGGGCATGGGCCCCTCTCCACACACAGGCCCCTCTCCACACACAGGCCCCTCTCCACACACAGGCCCCTCTCCACACACAGGCTCCTCTCCACACGCGGGCTCCTCTCCACACATGGGCCCCTCTCCACACACAGGTTCCTCTCCACACACAGGCCCCTCTCCACACACAGGCCCCTCTCCACACACAGGCTCCTCTCCACACGCGGGCTCCTCTCCACACACAGGCCCCTCTCCACACACAGGCCCCTCTCCACACACAGGCCCCTCTCCACACACAGGCTCCTCTCCACACACAGGCCCCTCTCCACACACAGGCCCCTCTCCACACACAGGCTCCTCTCCACACGCGGGCTCCTCTCCACACGCGGGCTCCTCTCCACACGCGGGCTCCTCTCCACACGCGGGCCCCTCTCCACACACAGGCTCCTCTCCACACGCGGGCCCCTCTCCACACGCGGGCTCCTCTCCACACGCGGGCTCCTCTCCACACGCGGGCTCCTCTCCACACGCGGGCTCCTCTCCACACGCGGGCCCCTCTCCACACACGGGCTCCTCTCCACACACAGGCCCCTCTCCACACACAGGCCCCTCTCCACACACACAGGCCCCTCTCCACACACACAGGCCCCTCTCCACACACACAGGCCCCTCTCCATACACAGGCCCCTCTCCACACACACAGGCCCCTCTCCACACACGGGCCCCTCTCCACACACGGGCCCCTCTCCATACACAGGCCCCTCTCCACACACACAGGCCCCTCTCCACACACAGGCCCCTCTCCACACACAGGCCCCTCTCCACACACGGGCCCCTCTCCACACATGGGCCCATCTCCACACACGGGCCCCTCTCCACACATGGGCCCCTCTCCATACACGGACCCCTCTCCACACACAGGCTCCTCTCCACACACAGGTTCCTCTCCACATACAGGCCCCTCTCCACACACGGGCCCCTCTCCACACACACAGGCCCCTCTCCACACATGGGCTCCTCTTCACACACAGACCCCTCTCCACACACAGGCCCCTCTTCACACACAGGCCCCTCTCCACACACGGGCCCCTCTCCATACACACAGGCCCCTCTCCACACACAGGCCCCTCTCCACACACAGGCTCCTCTCTACACGCGGGCTCCTCTCCACACGCGGGCCCCTCTCCACACACGGGCCCCTCTCCACACACACGGGCCCCTCTCCACACACACAGGCCCCTCTCCACACACGGGCCCCTCTCCACACATGGGCCCCTCTCCATACACAGGCCCCTCTCCACACACAGGCTCCTCTCCACACACGGGCCCCTCTCCATACACCCATTGTCTCAAAGAAGCTGAGGAAGTAGACAGGTAGGAGGAAAGGAGATCAGGCTGCAGTCCCTATTGGGGTAGATATCTAAGCCAAACAACTCAGATTCAAGATTCTCCTAATAGCCTACCCCTCCCTAAGTGTGGGTTCAGGTTGGTGGGAAGCAGGGTGGAGTGGACATAGAGTATTCAATGGAATCTGCTCAGCAACGGTACAGTTACTGAAATCATTAGTGGTCACCAAGAAGCCTGGGTAGAAGGAGGGGTTGAGTTCTTGCACACAAGACTTCAGAAAAATGTCTCCAACATACAGAGATTCAGCCCGAGTCTCCAGGTTTGGCCTTGTTTTGGGGTCAATATCCCATCAGTCATTGCTTTACTGTCCCCTTCCACTCTAGTAACATGGGTCACTAGTGTTTATATGAATAAGAAGTTAATATTTTTTCCATGGGCTTATGTCCTGTTTAAAAGATTCTATTAGGAACTTTCCAATAGACTTTTAATCCTAGCACTTGGAAGACTGTGAGTTCCAGGCCAGCCAGAACTATAGAGTAAAACCGTATCTCAACAACAATCCAACAGATAAATAAAAGCAGTGATTTTATTCTTACAGTGCTCAATAAAATAATTTGGAGTCCTGTCTGCCTTTAGGAAGGATGATAGGTAGATACAATCTTTATATTGGCAGAGCAAATCAATTCACAGATAAAAACTGGGCGTTTCCCCTTGTTCCCTGCTCTGAGCTCCGATTCCCCCCTTTAAAACAACAGGAAGAATTAACATCTCAACCTATCTCATTGTCCTAAACAGCATATATGTCCATAAGACTCTGAAATGACAGTCAAAGGGAACCTTGAGATAAATTGGCCAGTCATACGGCCTGCGCCCACAAAGGCCAGCACATGGACAACTGGAGGAATATAGGAATCACATGCCAGCCAGGAACTCCTTCCTAAAGACCCATGATTGCAGATCATACAAGCGACAGAACAGACTGTCATGTAATGTTCCTTTAAGAGATTAGGGACCATGTTTAGACAAAGGGATATATTGCAATTTTTTTTTCTTTGCGGGCTATACGTGAATAGGCTTGTCTAATGGAGAATTAAAGTATTAAAAGAATGTTCTTTGTTGATAGCTCAGCTGTGAGACACATTTGAATGAAATTCAGCCACGAACAATGATCGTATCTGCAACAAGCCAGCTGAAGTTAACATTATAGATCATGTTACTTGCTCAAAATAATTATATTTTGTAAGGGACAAATGATCCAAATGAACAAACAGGTCTTGGGAGTTGAAGGTGCCGTGCTTGGGTAAGAGCCTTAATTAAACCTTCTTTGGGAACAAGCAGTCTGCCATGATCAAAACAAAATCATCTACCTTGATGTGCTTTTAATTACCAGCAGGAAAAATGCTCTGCCCAATTTCTAGGTCATGTGATTCGGAGTTCTTGTCAGTGACTCAGTTGTAACCATTTTGTGCCTCCACAGAGCAAACAACCATATTTTACAGGAGGATTCAGCGTCTATTGAAGAACTTACTCCAGATGAAAATTAATGCATCCTAATAGGTTACATTAACAAAGAGACCTCATACGTGGTGAAGTTTTGCAAAGTCATTTTTTAAGGATGAAATTTATGTAACAATTTATATTACAGATGATAAAACCACGCCTCATCTAATTTCCAGGTCTGTCTCACGAGCCACGGGCTTAATCTCTCTATCAGTGTACATACAGCAGTATACATACAGCAGTATACATACAGCAGCCAGGGCATGTAAGGAGGGAGAAGAATTCCTGAATTTTTCGTGCCCAACAAATCGCAGCATGTCTGTGAGGCACTACATAAGCTTTGATCACTTTTCTTAGCCTTGTCTCTTGTTTCTCATGTTATACTTTGTGGGTAAATTTTATCCAGGTGAAACTTGCCAGCCTACATGCTGTAGACTCTTGTCTGAGGCTTGAGCTAGTTCTGCAAGGTCACAGGGTTTCATGGTATACCAATATTCCACAAGCATCCAGATTCTTGGCTGTCTGGGCAACCCAAGGTGTGCTGGTTTATGGGGCTTGTGGTTAACAGCTCAGGAGAGCAATCTGTCAGGCGCCGCAATAAACCCTACCACTCACAGCTACTAGGAGGCCATCTGCCCTTCCCCCAGCCCACCCATCTACTCATTGATAACCCTAACTCTATTGCCAAACTGACACATTTTCCCAACCCAAAACAAAATTTAAAAGGAGCATTACCTGGCTGGGTCTAAGCTCCACATAACTTGCCTGCAGATGGTTTTGCCCTGGACGCTGAAGAAATGCGACCCTTTGCTGCTCTGAGCCGTACCCCAGGCACTGGCCCAGGGCTGCCCCAAAGATCCACAGCCATCCTGTGCTCCAGGCTGACCGCCTCACTGCAGGCGGCATTCTGCGTGTCCTGCCTGGCTGCATGCAAGCCTCTGTGTTCTTCCTCTTATACCTGCCCTTCCTGCAGTGCCCAGACCTGCCTGACTCGGGGAAAGAAAGCTGTCTGCGGCGGGGGCCCCACCTTTAAACTTCACACATGAGTCAGCCTACACAGGGAGAGTGCACATAACAGTTCCACAGGTAAGTGCAGTCTTCTGTGATTCCTGGGAGGTGGGGCAGACCTCACCTTCTACCCACTTGGCCCTGCAGACGGCACCAGACGATTAGAGCAGCTGTAAATCACAGGCTGAGTCAGGGAAAAGCCCACACCCTGGCCGTGAGGGTGCTAATCCACCTTCTCCTCTTTTCCTTGGGCTATCTATTTTATACTTTAAGTCAGTTAGAAAAGAGACGGAAGGCATAACCTATGGACTAACTCACAAGAAAAGGAGTTCCCACAATGCTAGGATGAGGCAGTTCCTCGTTGGCTTAAGAGATACAGGGAAGTGAGGTGCTTTGCTCGCTTACATACATTTGGTGCGTGGGGCACACAGCACAACATCACTGCTGCCGCCTACTAATTTTACCAACACTGCTTCGTATTAGGAAAAGAACATACTGGTTTATGGGTTAAGATAGAAAATAGTTTCATTTTGAGGTACACTTTAATCTTGTGATGATAAATTTAAACAGGTCGGACCAGCTAAGAGATGGAGAATGGGAGTGAGATGTTTGCCTTCTGAATCCAGGATTTAACTACAACAGGGACAGCTAGGCGGCAGGGCAGCAGGGTGGTGGGGTGGCAGGGCGGCAGGGCAGCAGGGCAGCAGGGTGGTGGGGTGGCAGGGTGGTGGGGCGGCAGGGTGGTGGGGCGGCAGGGTGACGGGACAGGACAGACACAAACACAGTCTTCCTACCTCTGATTTTTACATCTTTATAGCACCTTTGAATGGCGCAACACTGCGAGGTCTTTGGCACATTTTGAACCCCTGAAGGTAGTCTAGGGGGGCACACTAGGTCTGGCCCAGCACACTTGGATGATGGGTAGAGAAAGCCCCAACACTGCCACACTGCTGGACAGCAGCCAGGAAAAGCCAGACACAGGTGAGGCAGCAGGGAGGTGGGGAATACCCACCTGGGAAAGGTCCTACCTGACATGAGTCACCTGTGTAGTCAGGGGGACAGGCACACATCTCCACAAGATGAGCCCTGGGTCCGCTTCCCGTGTCAGAGGCCTCCTCCAGCCCCACCTCACCCAGGGTGAGCCGCTGTGTCTCCATGAAGTGGAGGCCCCGGATGTGGAGCCTTTCCAGTCTGGACAGCACAGTCATCAGCTCTTCCCGGGACACTGGGGCACTGTTGCCTTTGTGTCTGAAGTTTCCCTGCACCGGCAAATGGAGAGGCTTTCTTAGGAAAGATCTCTTCCAGAGAGAGGGCCCTGGAATGGGTCAACCCAAAGACAGCTCGCGTGTGTATAAGGGGAAAAAACTCAAAGAAAGATAGGGTTGTGCGTGTGTCCTGCCACAGTCACACCAGGCTACGGCTGGGAAGGGGTCTCCATGACCAGTGTATGCCTTTGTAAATGTACTTTAATCTGGGAAGAATACAGAGCCGGTGATAAAGATGCAGGAAGAAAAGGTGAATAAATCAGGTAATACGAGCTAAAGTGATAATTAGTACACAGTCTCCTCACACATATTTGTTTTATTGATTTGTTACTTTATTTGTTCACTTCCTTTTTAATTTGTTTTTTGTTTTGGAGGGGTTATTTTGTTTATTATTCTTGAAACAGAGTCTAGCTAAGTAGCCCAGACTGGCCTGGTGCTCATGATCCTCTTTGCCTTAGCCTCCAAGTGCTGAGTTTTCCAGTGTGAGACACTAGGTGTGACTCCTCATATCATGTTTGATTTGTAAAATGCATGTGTAATTTTATTATTTAAAAAGCACACATGGGTGGGCAGTGGTGGCGCACGCCTTTAATCCTAGCACTTGAGAGGCAGAGACAGGTGTATTTCTGAGTTTGAGGCCAGCCTGGTCTACAGAGTGAGTTCCAGGACAGCCAGGGCTACACAGAGAAACCCTGTCTTGAAAACAAACAAACAAACAAACCTAAAACTAAAAAGCACACTTGGCATGAAAGGTACCATCATATCCATCCGGATTACAGATTCCGATAGCACAGTCATCTGAAGGAAGTCTGAAAAACTTGTTCATGCCTGGAAACAAAAACCCGACACAGCCCCTCCCAGTTGTGGAAAAGCACACCCCACTTTCTAAGAGTTGGACTATCTTAGGGACCTCACATCGGTGGACTCACATCCTGTATTTTTTTTGTGACTGAGTAACTCTTTCCAAGAAGTTATTGAACAATGAATTTCTGTTCATAGCTCCGATCACCATGCTAAATGTTGTGCACATAACTTGCACATAATTCTTTGTTGCACTGTTCCCTTTCCTTTGTAATTTTCCACTCTCTGTGGTGTATGTGTGTCAGAGCATGTGTGTCAGAGCACATCTGGAGCTCAGGGGACAACTTGGAGGATCTGGTCCCCTCCTCCCACCATGTAGATTCCTGGTATGGAACCTGAGTCCTCAGACTTGCTTGCCGTGCCTTTACCTGCTGAGCCACTTTTCAATTCTCCTCCAATAGTTTGAATGCCTCACAGTTTTCACGTTACTGAGGGCCCCTTGCATGTGGTAGCTGGCACCCAGGCAGTTTTCTGCCTTTGTCTTTCTGCATGTGAATTACAACACACTTGTGTGAACCCCTCCCATCTACTGTATTTGAGGCTTGAGGGTTTGGTGCTGATACACTAGTGACTGTCATCAAGTTTGGGAAGTGATTGTTTCTTCAAATATTTTCCTTCCTCTTTCTGGAGTCTCCATTACACACTGGGACACTTGAGCTCCTTCAAACTCACATCTGCCTCCAAAAGACGGTATGAACAAAACCGTGCAAGCACTGAACACTCTACAGTATATGAGATTCTAGATCCTGTGGTGGAGTTTTGCACTTTGGTAGCTGGTTGAAATAAGTGCAGTCTGTCATGGTTCTAGAAGCTCCGAGACCCACATCCAGGCGCTGGCTGCACCAGCTGCATCAGGAGGGTCTCTTCCTGCCTGGGAGATGACATACAAGATCGAAGAAAAGCAACTTCACTGATGTGTTTCTCTGTGCTGGTTTACTTTAATTACTTATCTGTGTGTATGTGGAGGGTGCCCTGTACATGCATGACGGTGTTTATGGAGCACAGAGGAGAGACTTAGAACCCTATAGCAGGCGTTACAGGAATCTGTGAGCCACCCAGTCTGAGTGCTGTGAACTAAATTCAGGTAGGTCCTCTGAAAGAGTGACAGTGCTCTTAAGCACCGAGCCATCTCTCTAACACCAAGGAACACGAGCTCTCTGCTTTCTCTGGGCATGAGATCAGTGGGTAAGAGGTGGAGCCTGGAGGATCCTTGCTGACCAGCCTTCCTGGCAAGTTTCAAGCAAATGAGAAAGTTTTTCTTAGACAAGGGGGAAATATCACCTAAGGAACTAGAGCTGAGGTGGTATTCTGCCCGCTCCGAGAGAGACAGAGAATTGCGGGGCAGACAAAACCATGTAACCATGAAACACTCAGTGGTATATTACATTCTAGATTATGTGGTGGAGGTTTGCACATTATATGTGCATGTGCATGCAGGTGTTGTATAAAAAAACAACTAAAAGAAAACACAGAACAGGATCATCAAAATCTCTGGTCTCCTCTATACCTCAATCACTTGCACTCTTCCGTGATGCAGTCTGTCTGGCCGTGGGCCGCTGGGTTCCTTATGGATGATGGACATGCGTTGACCCTGTTTAGAGGAAAGTGGGGATGCATTAGTGCCTTAGCTGGGATGCTTTGAGATGCCTATTGATGTTAGAACAGATTCCTCTGTATGTCTACAGCCTATGAAACAACTGGCCCTAGACAGCTCAGCTGAGTGTCATGGAAACACATAAACAGTAGCTAATATGGTACATTGCACAAATACAAAATCTATCTTGACCAAAAGCGATTTTCAAATATGGAGAAAAACAAGTAAGAGCTGGGGCGAGAGCTCAGCGGCGGTCTGCAGAGCCAGCTGCTCTTCCGGAGGTCCTAAATTCAATCCCTAGTATCCCAAGGAGGTTCGGTCTCAGGAAATCTCTCTTGTGCATGGACAGACGTGCAGATTAAACATTCATGCAGATTAAATGAATAAATAATGTTTAAAAGATGGGAAATGCACCAGGCTATGGTGGCGCATGCCTGTAATCCCAGCACTCTAGGAGGCAGAGGCAGGCGGATTTCTGAGTTCGAGGCCAGCCTGGTCTACAGAGTGAGTTCCAGGACAGCCAGGACCACACAGAGAAACCCTGTCTCGAAAAAACCAAATCCAAAAAACAAAAAGCAAAACAAAACAAAACAAAAAACAAAAAATGGGAAACACATTTATTTTAGTCATTCTTTATATAAATGTGGGAAGTACATTTTATAGCTGCCAATAGGACCTTGCTTTGGTGGTAGATTGCTGGAGAGGTTGGGGATGGAGGAAGGGTTAATAGAGCCTATTGTAGCAGCAGGTGTGCTCAGCACACTGAAGAAGAGAAAGAGAAAGTATAGGATGAAGACATGGGCCCAGGACTCCAGCCCCAGCGCTGTGGGAGCTGGCCTCCACTCTCAGCCTCTGCCCCATCTTGTCAGTGGCTACAGGAAGCTTCACAGAACTGCATGGGTGTGTCCATGCTCTGCTTGGCAGGCAGCCCCACCCTAAGTCACACACTGCAGCCCAGCTGTTCTGCGTCAGTTCCAAGCCCGGAGGTGATCCATTCGTGAGGGCAGAACATTATCGAGGCTCACAGACCACTTCAAACCTTAATCTAAGGAACAAGGCTCTTAATTACAGTGGTTTAAAATAAAGCAACAAAGAAAAAATGTTGTGAGCCTAAATGATTTCTATGTCTGAAGGTAAAATTAAGGGGAACTTTTGATCACTACCTCCCAGCACACTCTAAGAGTATATGCAGTTAAATCCTCTGCAGTAAAAATTACATACAGCAGTAGCTTTAGCTATGAGATTGCTGTAAAACACAAAACAGAAAGCCTGCCCCGCTGGGACAGTATTCTTACCACACAACAGTTTTTCCTAACGCAAGTCTAAAATCTTTGTTGCTTAATTTTCACTGTGCTCTTCTAAGGTTCACTACAACAATTCAATACTTTTGTTTACTGGTCAAAGCAAAATATAGCTCAGGAGTGTTTGAAGACAAGGCTCCACCAAGCACGCAGAAGCCCTCTGCCTTGAGAGTTTGCACAGCAAGTGTGGGCCCCAGGTTCCACCTCCAGCAGCCCTGCTTCCAGTTTAAGCAGAAACCGAGTTGGCTTCAGGCTATGGCTCCCTGACCCATACTCCAGGGATTTTGTCCTGTATTGCAGGGGGGCCACGAAGAATGAGCACCCCTATTCAAATCATTTTTCAGACTTAACTGAAAGATAAAACCATAATAAGACATGAGGCAGTTTTAAGGGTGAAACACAGCTAAAGACATTGGAAGTGGAAAGGAAGAATCCTTTGGGCAGATGTGCTGTGCACTCTAAACCTTCTGTGCTAGTCTTCAAAACATCAGACACAAATCAATCTAATGTTCTGCACAACTCTGTTGTAGCCACTGCTTCCTGTTGATCAGGCCATGCCTTAATTAATACCTACGGTGAGTTGCACATCTGGCTGCTTTTCCAGAAGAACCATGTCTCCAGGTAAGCCGAAGGACTTGGCTTGGTAGGTGAGGTAACCACCGTATGATGATACCTGAAATTGAATGAAGAGTATCAGCTACACTGGACCAGACCAGGCTGGCACTGACAGGATGCATGGCAAAGCTGGGCGCTCTCCAGACGGTGGACTAAGGACATGCCACCGCCTCCTGCTTTATGCCATTTTTACATTCCTGAAAACCATTAATGCAAACATGTGTTTTATAATTAAGACTGTAGTGGCTGACTGCTCTTCCAGACGACCCAGGTTCAATTCCAGCACCCACATGGCAGCTCACAACTATCTGTTACTCCAGTTCCTAGGGATCTGATGCCCTCACACAGACATACATATAAGCAAAACATACAAATAAATAAAAAATAAAAATAAAAACTCTTTAAAATTAAGAATGTACTTTTATTTAAAAGGAAAAACACCAATCATACTAGAACAAGTAAGATTTTTTTTTCTCCATCCCATGTTGACTATTATTTCATTGGGAGAAATAGGTATATCCATTGCAAAATAAGTCTCTAAAAATAAATTTTCAAAAAAAAAAAAAAAAAAACCTTGAAAGCAGATGGTGACTATTGCCTATGTTGTTATAAATTTCCTGAAGAGAGAAGCCATGTTCACCTACTACCTCAGAGCTACAGGATGGTCGCAGTTTCCTGTCAACTCCTTCACCTCTGCCTGGCCTCTCCCACTACTGCAGTCAGCTGGGGTGGGGAGTGACCCCAGTAGTGATGGGCAACGTCACATCGCAGGAGTGAGACGCTGTTCCACGTGAGAGTGGAGGAGAGGCTCTGGGATCCTAGTGCACGGGAGCTTCTCACAGGACCTGCAAGCTGACCAAGCGTCCAGAGCTGTCTTCGCAGGGTCTAGAGCCATCTCCAAGGAACACTAAGCTCATCTCATTGATTTTAAGAATAGTCTTTCTGATGGGCTGGGGTGGCTTTTAAAACACATGCATAAATTCTGGTAGTCCTCTCTAGGAGCCGTAGTGGCTTGAACTAGGAATGTCCCCGACAGGTTCATGTATTTGGACACCTGGTCCCCTGTTGCTGTGCTGACTGGAGGGTTGTGGGACTTTCAGGAAGCGAAGGCTTGGGCAGGAGCTTGGAGAGTTCACGCCCCTGCTCTCTTCCAGCACCCTCTCTGCTTTCTCCCTGTGGTAGGAGATGTGCTTCCGGTTCTAACCACAGGCTATCATGCGTCCCCCCCACCATTATGGCCACTTGCTTTTGGTCATGGTGTTTTATCACAGTAACAGGGAAGCAACTCATGCAGAAGCAAAGCTTTAGTTTTCCCCTTGAGTGTGGGCTCAGTGACTCGTTTCTAAAACGTAATGAGGAGAATAAAACAGAAATGAGATCCATGGCTTCCAAGGTTGGGCTATAAGATCATGGCTTCTGTCTTAATTTCTTTCATTAACTCTCTCCGTCTCATTCGCCTTCCTCAGTTACTTTGCAGAAGCCAGCCACCCCACCATGAGGGCTCCTCCAGTGGCCCAGGAAGGTCTCATGTGAGGAAGATCTGGAGTTTCCAGCCAGAGATAGCGAAGTACAAGAGTCTATTAGCAAGCATGGCAGGGGCCTTAGCAAGTGGACCTTGTAGCTCCGCGATGCCTGGCCCCGGATAACACATTGTCTGTAAACCCAGAGGAAGCTCTGGGCCATTGACTCCTGGATCCCTGACCCGCAGAAACTGCACAACATGGCAGCCTGTCCTTCAACATGGCAACTACTGCACAGCAACAAATGACCAAAGAGGGTCATACAAGAGAAGCAATGGAAATATCAGAGCTCATGCTTCTTCTCTCAGATTTAGAGACCTGGAGCCAACACTGATTCCCCATGGCTGATAATTTCATCAATTTTGCCTACATAATGGAACCTCCACAGATACCCTGACACTTAATATCAAATACGAACTAATGACACCCCATGAGCTGGGCCTCGGGTAACCTACCCTTGCTCACATCCCCTGTCCTGCCTAACTTGAGGCCTATGCTTTTACACAGGGCCTGAACTTCCATATTCATACCATGGCCATGCTCTGCCCTAATCATGTATGCGCTCACTTATCCTGCATACATGATTCTGGGGAGTGCCGTTAAGCACGCCCAGTTCTGCCTCGTGGGTCAAACTCCACAGGTCCTGTGCTTCTTCAAATAATCTTGAGTCACTTTTCAGCTTGTCTTCTCCTGACAAGGAGCCTTTCTACTTTAAAACAAAGAATTTTCAGTAGAGCATTTGAAAGCACCTGGCCCATTGGCAACAGATATTATTTAAATGGTTTTATGTTTCCCTAGAGGAGAATTCCTTGGCAGGAAGCACAAATCAAGAAAAACATCATGGAGGACTTCCCTTCTAGGAACTAGCATATGTGGAGCACACACATGAGAGCCTTTCTCGGCCCCCCACATGTCAGGAGGCAGGGCACCGTCTTCATTATTGCCTAACTTTATTTCTGAATGTCATTTACCTGAACTTCCAGATGCGTCCTCCCTCTGAGGAAATGACAATTGTACTGAGCGGCAGCTGAGGCCACAGAGAACTCAGGAGAACGTCAGACCATCCTTACCTTATCACCCAGGTAGGATGGAGGTGCCACCCAGGATGCGCTGTGAACTGAGGGCGGCAGCTCCTGCAGATCTGCAACCATGCTGTTGCTGCCCGGGTTGAAGGACACGGGGACGTCAACCCCATCTGCTGTCTCCAGACGCCAGCCCATCATGTCTACAAACTAGAGCACAGTATTTGTGGCTTTCAGGGTGATTGGCTACATCACTCTGCAACGATCTGCAACTCCAGTGCCCGGTCACCCCCTCTGCTCTCTGAGGAGCCTCGCACTCATGTGGGACACACACATACACATATACACAAGTCATAAGTAAATCAATCTTTAGAAGTTGGGGTCCGCATAAATAAGGGTGTAGGGGGCTCTCAGGGGCTTTCCTAGCACAGGTGAACTATGTCTTACAGATGGATTCACGAAAAGAGGGAGTCACTGCCGGTAGCTGTGTAACCAGCAGTGACTCAGTCAGGCTCCAATGGCGATTGCCATTCAACGATCACAGAGATGACCCTAGCAAACTAAACGATTAACAAGACCAAGGGCCATTGATCTGGGAAAGGGACAAGAAGGGATGAAAGGGATAGGTTGGGGTGGGAGAGAGGTGAGAGCAGGAGGGAGGGGAAGGACTAATCAGAACTCATTCTACACATGTATAAAATTGTCAATGATTAGCTTAATTCTTAAAAAAGGTTTAGAACAACATTAAAAATGTAACATTTTTTAAAAATGTGTTATGGAATACAGTAACCAAAATAAAATATTCCCTTTGTAACTAAGGAAGCCTGCTCTATTTAGAGGGTAAGGACGGGACGAGGAATAGCTTGGCGATAACGCTTCCTGGCTTCATGAGGGATGAGAGGGGAGGCTACAGAACAGATTTACAAGCTAATTCTTTCCCACTTACCAGTCGCTCCTCCATTCAGGAAGCAGTAAAACGTATAAAACAGTACTACACAAAACAGTGCACATGCTGCTCCTGGTTCATGGACTAAGAGAGCTGATAAAAGTCTTAGTTTTATGAAGTTAAAAAGCGGACAGAGACGGCTAGAGTGAGGGCTCCGTTGGGAAAGCGTGGGTCTCACAAGCATGGCAGCATGAGTCTATCTCCAAGAGCCACATAAAAAGGTGACATGCCCCTGAGGTCCCAGTGCTTGGAACATGAAGGCGAGAGGGTAGCAGTTAGTCTAGCCTCTGCAAAATCCTGGCCAGTGAGGGGCTAGCCCAGAAACTGAGGTGGAGATTATAGAGGAAGGCATTTGACATTGATCTCTGGCTTCAGCATGTATATACATACACCCTTTCATGAATACACACACACATGCACACATACACACCACACACATTGCACACACACTGCACTTAAAGTAGGCAAATTTAAGATGTGATAAAATATTTGAGAAAGAAAGTAAAACAGAAAGAATATAGAAGGAGAACAAAGAATGTGCTGTCATCATCATACCTACATATTCTGTGGGGCTGGAGGCATAGCATAGAGACTAAAGCGCTTGCCGCACAGGCAGGAGGATCAGAGTTTGAATCCCTAGAGCCCATATAAATGCTGGGTGGGCAGGGCAGCTCACCTGAAATCCCAAGTCTCAGGAAGCAGAGATGTGATAGGCCCGAGCAAGCTGGCTGCTTAGAGAGGCAGAACTGGAAAGCTCCAGTTTGAGAGAGAGAGAGAGAGAGAGAGAGAGAGAGAGAGAGAGAGAGAGAGAGAGAGAGAGAGAGAGAGCTCACATCAATATGTATGGTGAAATATTATAAAGAAAGATACCAGCATCAACATCTGTTCTACACATGCACATGCACACAGCATATCCGCACACACATATGAACCCAGACATGTGTATATGTGTATGTGTGTGTACCACATGACATGTGCAGCTTGTGAGATGCTGACTATCAGACTCCCTAGTTACCCTCAGGCTGGGAACTGGAGACCACCAGGAGGTGTGTAGAGGAATAGAACTTTCAGGCCACCCCTAACCTCCCATAGGCCAATTACCAGTCAATTAGCAATGGATAATGATAATGATAGATAATAACCATGCCTATATCATGGGAACTCTATGAAGACAATAAATGATTTTTTGGAGAGCTCCTCAGGGGTGGGAAGTCTCAAGGACATCGCATGTCACTTTGTGGTGACAGAATTAGTGTGCTTGTGAACCTTCCAACCCTCACCCTGCAGGTCTGTATATCCAGATGTCCGTCTAGAAACTTTATCATATCCTTTACAATATAACAAATTCTCTCACTGAATGACTATTTTCTGGGCATAATTCATATGCCAAATCCTGTCCTAAGCCCTGGTAAGTGTTAAGGAGCTCACACTGTACCGATTAAGAAAGGAAAGAATAATGCTTAAAGTTAAAGGCATAAGGGCCAAATGCTATGGAGACATCAAGGGCAGCACACAAAGAGTAACCAGGATGAGCTATTTTACAAGGCATCCCGAGCATGTGACACTTGATCAAATACCTGAATAATCTGAGAAACAATTACGATGCTATCTGTGGAGTGAGCGCTGAGGCCAAGGGGCAGTGAGGTGTAGAGAGAATCTCTTACAAGCATCACCTGTCATCTAAAAAACTGGTGGCCTATGAGCTGAGGCAGGAAATAGGAAGTGGGATGCTGGCTGGAAGAGAGAGGCTTCTGGGACGATCTGCCAGGGGACGACAGAGCGGCGGAAGCATGCGGCCTGAGTGGAGATGACTGGCCACATAGAAGAACTCAGGATAGAATAAAAGGCAAGATTCACCCAGGAGCTCTGGGAGATGGGTGTAAGCCAGCAGGTAGCTGACCTCAGGATAAAATAAAGAGAAGATTTTCCTGGACTTGGACACAAGAAACTGAGGACAGGCAATTAACCATGTGGAAGACACAGAATAGTTTGAATGGATTAAATACGTTGTGAGCTAGTAATGGAATGGGCCAAAGCTTATGGCCTAGGCATTTATTAATAATTAGTCTCAGAGTCATCATGGGGGCAGGGGTAGGAGAGAGGGAAAGCAGTTTTATTGTTTACAGGGAGGGCAGTACTGGTTATGTGAATCATCAGTACAAAAACCATGTGCATCTCCGGCCACTGCCAAGAACCCAAAGACTAATCTCTCACATACCTTAGCTCTTCGCTTATGTGAACTCTGACAGTCGGTATTCACCCCGAAACAGAAGCACCTGGTACAGCCCTTTGGGTTGGCGCGGTCCAGGTAGAATGACCCTTCTCGACACAGTTGACAATTGGGGCCCTCCACGTTTTCCTGTTGAGGAATAAGTCCTGTAAGACACTCTTCAGCTCTGAGAAGGCTACGAAGACTGGCAGCTGGAGGAGAGCAACTGGCCCAGCTTCTACGACGTCGGTGGGCCACTAAGCTGTGAACCCCACCTATAAGCCAGTGGACCCTGTAGCAGGGTGAATAATCCTGGTCCTTATCCAAGAACAAATCACAAGGAAGCTATGGGCCTCTCGATGCTGTAGAAAACACTCCATATCAACAGATTATCATAGGGAGAGGGGAAGGGGTCCGTGGCCTTTCCAAAGGATAAGGAAGAACTTTCCTTCAATTATGCCTATGAAAGAAGACAATCAGCATGAAATGCTAGCATATTACAGAACATATCAGAGGTCAGTTCCCTTGAAGAACTCCAGGCACATGACCTGTCTCACCTTGCACATGCAAGCCCCAGTCCCTGGGTCACAAACGCTGGGCTCAGTCCCATCTCTGTTACAGCTGCAGGGGACACACTCAGGGAACTGGTAGAAGCCAGGAGCACACTTGTCACACTGCTGCCCTGTGACTCTAGGCTTGCACCTGTACAGAGACAGAGGAACCAATCCTGTCATCACTCTTGCACGGTTCTAAAGGCCACCTGCACTGTGATAGAGCAGACACAATGGCTGAAGTGGCTGCTGACAGCCACAGAAGGGAGATCTTATGTCCCAGGTACTGATGTCCACAGAAGGGAGAGCTTATGTGTGGGGTGCTGACATCCACATGTCACTGTTTGGGGGGAAGGAGCAGCACTGTTGTTATGAAAGAGACCTTATCTCAAGGTCCAGAATGTTTCTTTCAGCAAACCTGTAGCAGCTCTCTGTCCCAAGGCTACATTAACTCAACGCTGGTGCCAAACAATTTGTACAGTGCATGCCTTCAGTCTCAGATTAGATAGGCTGAGTATTTTTGAACAAGAAACCAAGGAGTATGTAGTCAAACATCATGTGACAAAATATGCACCTATGTGGGTGCTTGTAGCTCCTAGAAACCACATCCAGGTGTGTTGGATTGAATTCTGTCCCCTGGACACTCACATGGCTTCTTTTCCAGTTGCTACAGTAAGACACCTCCACAAAAAGCAACTTGAGGGAGAAAGGATTAACAGGGAGGAGACATGGTGTCAAGTCACGAAAGACTCCAGGAACCCCACGAGAAGTGGGGTTGAGCTATAAAGCTTCGAGGCCTTTCCATCTGCCCACTTCTTCCAGGGAAGCCGAGTCTTCTATAGATTCCACAACCTTCCCAAACAAGTATGAAAACACATGTGCCTACAGGGTACATTTCACATTCGAAGCTCAGCTATATTAGATCCTGCAGGTCCATTCATGGTCCACTCACAACAAGATCCTATGGCAGAACCTAGGACCTAGAAGAAGGTGCGCTGATGGAAGCACCATCATTATAGTCTCTGTTTATTGTGGGGGAGATGGCATCCGCAGGTTACAGTCAGGACAGCTACAGGAGGGGCTGGCTCAGGCAAGACAGAGTGAAACTGAAATAGAGTCCCCCCTTTCTCTCCTCCTCTCCTCTCCTTTCCTCTCCTCTGTCTCTGTCTGTCTCTGTCTGTCTGTCTCTGTCTCTCTCTGTCTCTCTCTGTCTCTCTCTCTCTCTCCTCTCTCTCTCCACTCTCTCTCTCTCGCCTGTTGACTTCAGAACCCTGGTGAGCTGAAGACGTGGAAGGGTCGATAGGCCATCACATCTGTCACGCTGGGCCAAGGTCTATGTTCACTCAGCATGCACAAGGCAGCTGAGAGCACAAGACTGGAGGGGAGACACAAACAGGGAGCAGTGGCCTTGGACCTGGTCCCTGCCCACCCCAGATAGGGAAGACAAGTTAAGCAGAACTTGCAGAGCATAGAATCTGCATTCTAGGATAGTACAGTGTTTGTACCACTGGAGCTTCTGAATCCTGTGTCATATCAAGTAACCAAGGAAGTCTGGGTTGGTGTCATGACAACCGGGAAGAAGAAAGAAACTGAGTATCTTCTAAGCCAACCTTGAGACAGCCTGGCCTTGTACATTTCTGCAAGGAGCCTCTTTGCAACCCACATTGTGGCTCACACTGCAGAGGCAAGAGGGCTGCATTCTTTGCTGCCAGCTGGAGAACAGCAGGGCAGCTCTAGGGATGCAGGCCATGAAGTATCTCTGAGGCATCTCACAGGCAGCCCAGTGCAGACGCACCAGGAGAATGCTGTCATTTTGTTATTAAGTACTGCAGTTCCCTTCATATGGTGGTCACATCAAACTCCAGTGTCCATCTACAGCCCAAAGTCTAGCATGCCATTTGTTTACCCATCTGAGAATTAATGATGTTTGTACTGGGGGGCAGGGGAGACAAGAGGGAACAAAGCTGTACAAGTTCGTCTTTACCTCCACACGGTTTTGCTGAAGACCCAGACATGTAAGAAATTAAGTAATATTGTAAGAGATAGGATGACTAAATATTAAGTCTGCTTGTGTTTAAAACTGGTGGGGGCATCTCTGTAACTTGTGCATCTCATTCTTTCTGTAAGTTTTACAGCATGAAATCCTTGAAGAATATGTAGAACTGGAAGGCAGCAGAAGAGGAATTGAAGCCTTTCACGGCTGGAAAAGTGGATGTGTGCAAAGCTTACGAGAAGGTGGAAATGCAGAAGAAACATGGAAGGAAGTTACAGTAAGTGTGGGCCAGACTATCTGGAAGACTGACCCTCATGCTTAGAGATGATGGGAGTCTGAGGAAGGTTTTGTACCCACCCCTTCATCAAATCCTGATGGGATTGATGCTGTGTGGAGAGTCACATCACCAAAGCATTCCATACACAACGTGGCACTCACCATGAGCTGTCGTGATGAATTAATACAGGTTTCCTCATTAGAACATAAATGTGATTGAGACATTACCCAAGACAGAACCTTAAAAAAAAGTCCAAGCAATAAAACAAAGACATGTATACATAGAGTGAAAACCAGTACAAGCATTCATCAAAAACCACACTGTAGGTTCATCTGCAAAGGAAACGATGGTGGCGTGTCATAGAGACAGAGTCACACTCACAACCACTGCACTGCTATTTACAACAGCTCCAAAGCCAGAACCAAGCTATGTGTCCATCGGTGGATGAGTTATAAAAAGTGTGGCGTGTGCACGCAGTGGAATACCACCCAGCTGTGAATACCACCCAGCCATGAAACCCTGTCATTTGTAGAGTACAGTGAACAAGAGGGCATTGGGCTGAGCGAATTACGCCATATATAAAGGTCAGGTATGATGTGATCTTACTCATGTATGACATCTAGAATAGTAACTCTCATAGAAGTTAACACGGAACACTGATTCCTGGGAGCTGGGGAGGGCAGAGAGGAGGGCTGAGAAAATGATAGTCAATAGGTAAAATGCAGTGTTAGATATATTTTCCAGGCTTATTATGATATTTATGCTATATGCCCTGACCATTATACAGCATAGGCATGAGTTGAAACATCACATTGTATGCATAAATATGTACAATGTTAAGTATGATCATCAATTTACAGATTCTGAAAGACGAAGGAACCATAAATCTGAATTTATCAGCAATGTCTCAAGCTTCACGACCAGCATTATGTACTAGTGACAGAATTCAGAAGGAAACAGATGCTAAAATCCAAGAAAAACTGTGACTTGGCATATTTCTATTAAATTAGGGATCCAGAGTCTCCCCAGAAAAATGTGTAAGGTCAGGATGACTCTAAGCCAGCTTAAGAGATCGTCAGCAGATGTCAGAGAAAATGGTTCCCTTTCCTTCTCTGTTGCCTTGGCACCAGCCAGACTCCTGGGCTAGCTGCTTGCTTACTTGAGTGAGTGGATAAACAAGTCAGAAGGAGGAGAGCAGTCAGGAGAGCCAGTGATGTCCCAACCTGACTTCACGAGGGTAATAGTCAGCAGGAAGGACAGGCCTGAAGGGGGAGAGTCTGTCCCTTGTCAGAAGGTGACATGTGACTGGATATGTCTCAGCATGTTAAAGACGAGACAGAGGCTGTCATTGGTAAGCAGATTGTGTTTAAGGCTTAAAAGGCACAAGAAGACATGGAGGGTCACACTGCCTTAGAATTCGGGAGTTTCAGATCAGCTAAGAGGGTGCTTTCATTAGAAGATCATTAAAATCACTATTTCAGCAGGGGCTGTAGAAATGGCTCAGTGGTTGTGAGCATTTCCTGTTCAGTCATAATTATTGGAGCTCTGTTCCTAACACCCATGTTAGGTGGTTCAAATACCTGTAACTCTAGTCACAAGGGAGCCAACACTCTCCTAGCCTCTGAGCACACCTGCACACACATAGGGACATGTACTCACGCTGACACATACACAGACACATGCATACACATGCAAACACATCAAATTGAAACATCTTTAAAATAGTTTTCATTATATATGTGAGAATACAAGGGCCCTGAAAATTTGAGGGACATGGTTCTGAGAAAGACAGTCAAAGCATCAAGGTGAGTTAATCTGTGTGACAATGGAAGGACAGCCAGTGAGGATCTGGAGGGCCTGTGTACCTGAGGAATGCTCCCGGAGCAGAGGTAATGGTGAGCAGGAGAAGGGGTGGCTCTCGGGGAGCAGAGAACAGGAAGAGGGAGCAGACAGCCACGGCCCCAGCCAATACCAACAACTAACAGTCAGTGGGTCTCGAGTGCATGTCCGCATGTCAGGCATTGTCTTAAGGGTGTTTATACATGATATATAATTGTGTGGTATATGTGTGTATGCATATATAAATATATACAATTATATATAAGATATAAATATATGTATATATACATATATATTTATACACTCACTCGTATACATGGATGCTCTGTGGGTTAGAGGGTCCCTATTTTACAGAAGAATGAAGGCCAGAGAGGAGGAGAACTTTGCTTACAGCCACCCGAACAGTGAGTAGCAGAGGCAGGACACAACCTGCTGTAAGCTCAGCCTGCACTGTTCCTCACTGAGGACTGGGGATGGGGAAACAGCCTGAGACAGGTCATTCCAGGGATGAAAGAAAGATGCCACAGGACATGAAGGACAACAGGAGTGTGCGATCCCTCCAATCCCCATCTTCCCTGGTGACAATATTGCCTGGCACCTGCCCCCTATCATTTGATTAGTCATCAAAGGAATTGCCTTCCAGAGTTGCTAGCCTTGTCTGGAAACCCTTTTGTCCCAAGAATGCCAAATCTTTTCTGGGATTTTATTCCTGCATCTTACTTGGCTGATCACTATGAGGAGCAGCTGAGATGGCTATAATTCCAACAGGCTTCTCTGAAAAAAGACTGGAAAAAGCACATGGGACACCTGAACATCTGTGGTGGAGGGACATCTGCAGTGGAGGAACATCTGTGCTAGAGGGACATCTGACATCTGTGGTGGAGGGACATCTGTGGTGGAGAGACATCTGTGGTGGAGGGACATCTGTGGTGGAGGGACATCTGTGGTGGAGGGACATCTGTGGTGGAGGGACATCTGTGGTGGAGAGACATCTGTGGTGGAGGGACATCTGCAGTGGAGGAACATCTGTGCTAGAGGGACATCTGACATCTGTGGTGGAGGGACATCTGTGGTGGAGGGACATCTGTGGTGGAGGGACATCTGTGGTGGAGGGACTTCTGTGAAGAAGGGACATCTGTGGAGGACATCTGTGGTAAAGAGACATCTGTGGAGGAGGGACATATATGCTGGAGGGACATCTGTGGTGGAGGGACATCTGTGCTAGAGGGACATCTGTGGAGGAGGGACATCTGTGGTGGAGGGACATCTGTGCTAGAGGGGCATCTGTGGTGGAGGGACATCTGTGGTGGAGGGACTTCTGTGGAGGAGGGACTTCTGTGATGGGTGGACATCTGTGGTGGAGGGACATCTGTGGTAGAGGACATCTGTGGTGGAGGGACTTCTGTGGAGGAGGGACTTCTGTGATGGGTGGACATCTGTGGTGGAGAACATCTGTGGTGGAGGGACTTCTGTGGTGGAGGGACATCTGTGGTGGAGAACATCTGTGGTGGATGGATATCTGTGGTAGAGGACATCTGTGGTGGAGGGACTTCTGTGGTGGAGGGACTTCTGTGGAGGAGGGACTTCTGTGGTGGAGGGACATCTGTGGTGGAGGGACTTCTGTGGTGGAGAACATCTGTGGTGGAGGGACATCTGTGGTGGAGAACATCTGTGGTGGAGGGACATCTGTGGTGGAGAACATCTGTGGTGGAGGGACTTCTGTGGTGGAGGGACATCTGTGGAGGAGGGACTTCTGTGGTGGAGGGACATCTGTGGTGGAGAACATCTGTGGTGGATGGATATCTGTGGTAGAGGACTTCTGTGGTGGAGGGACTTCTGTGGTGGAGGGACTTCTGTGGTGGAGGGACTTCTGTGGTGGAGGGACATCTTATTACTTCATCCCAACACAGCAGTTTCTAAAAGCAGGATCCCAGCTGCCTGTATCTACCACAGATTGACAAATGTTTTTCTGAGGATATTTTTAACCCTCTGGAGCATTTCAAGAGTCAAATAGTATTCATTTTCCATCACTTCAAGCAGGTGAAAACTTATTTCTCTTGCTATCCTATGTCATTAAATCTATACATCTGCTGCTTATATTGCTACAAAATAACAGAACTGTGTCCAAACAGCACACTGTCAGAACTGCAGTCTCTCAGGGTTGCCCAAAACATCAGGCTAGAGTTGATGCAATATTGTCTTGATACAATCAAAGATTGAGCAACAAAATAAGTTTAAATTCAGAAGGAAAGTCAAAGATGATTTTGCCAAATTTCATTTCATGCACTGACTGAGAACTGGGACTCAGGAAGGTGGAGAGACCTTTTCTATGCCTTCTAGGAATAATAAGATAATATTTTTATTATTATGATAGACTCCACGATAATAATAGATTGAAAATTCAGTTTTAGGTTTTCAGTAAGTTATTCCTAAATTCACTAAAATTACTGCACTATTTGTAATAGTAGAAAAATTGAGCATTGTGGATGGTTACAATTATTTAGTAACTCATTGTAAAATAGATTAGTATCTGTGATGGTTTGACTTGGTGGAAGGGGCAAACTTTATAGTCAGTCAGCAGAAAATACAGGGCCAATGCTAACTTTTAAACGCTGTGGTTTGAAGTTGCTTGTAGGGGTCCCAGGGAGCCCTGCATTGCTGAGAAATGATGTGTTTTCCCCTGTGGCTGTAAACGCCAGGAATCACCAACTTATGCTTGGACTTTAGGTATTGCCAAACATAGTCCTCCTTCCTGCCACATTTTATACAGAAATTATCCGTGAGAGTGGGGAGATGGTTCAGCGGGTAGAATGCCTATCATATAAGCATGAAATCCGTGCTCCTAAGTTCAGAAACTTCTAGTCAGTTAAATTATCCTGGCTGAGAGCGGGTTGTTAAAATTTCTCAGGATATTTTCCTAAAATACTGTGGCACACCCATCTATCATCTCTGCTGCTTTAGCTGGTTTTAAGTTTTTCAAATTCCTCTTTCCCCACTGTGTCAGCAGAACTGGGAAACTCCGAGGTTCTTCTAACCAACAGTTAGAGTTTAACTGAGTGCTCTGGCTTTTCTCCCCGTCTGAACACTGAATCTCAGTTCCTATGATTAAGCCCAGACATCCCCAAGAGGCCCATGCCTGATTACTGACTGACTAGCTGACTCAGGCAGGACTCATAGCTGTGGTTTCAAACTCTTAGGAGAGTTCATGACTCCTTTTTCTCTCAACTTCCGTACAAGATCTCCCCACCCAAAGGAGCTGGCAGGCACCAGGCAGCGGCAGAAGGCGAGGTCAAGGGCTCTTTCTTGGAGAGTGAACCACTGCTGCAATGGAGAGCCAAACTGTGTTCACCAAAGGTGCATGCAGGCATTCTGACTCTAATCCCAAGTTCCAGCCATGGGCTGTTATCTGGGGGAAAAAAAAATCTTTGTAGTTAAGATGTAATTAAGATCCTAGAGTTTGCTGGATATTAAGTCGGCCTGCTTGCTGTCCTCACAGCAAACAAAGAAGGGATAATCACGGAGAGGCAAGCGCCTTGTGTAGAGAGACATAAGAGGAAAATGGCATGTGGTGATGGGACAGAGATTGGTGGTGTGTCCCCCAGCCACGGAATGCTCCCAGCCCCAGGAGTGAAGGGGAGGGCATGAACCAGGTTCTCCTCGGAGCTTCTCCTTGGACTCAGATTTCTGCCAATTCAACCGAGGGAGAGTAAATCACTCTTGTTGCCCTCACTCAGAGCAGCCACAGGATGGTGACATATCTGCCCTCAAGCCGGGGTTGCTGAGGCCCATCCCAGCCCAGCCCCCAATCCATACACGGTGTATGAGGGCGAGAGGTTGGATGGTACGTTTTTGTTTAGTAGTTAACATCTAAAGTCCCAGAGGGGTGTTTGATTTTTTTTACAGTGTTTCCATACGTAATTTGTAGAGAGCCTTATTGAGGTGCCATGCCACCTCCCAGCCTTTGAGCAGGAAGTCCTGTGTCAGCCATAATACCCTCCGCCTAGGGTGGAGGGCTCAGACAAAGGTGAAGCCTATTGTTCTTCAAGGACCTGCGGTCTCCTGAGAAACACTAACAACCTGAGGAGCAACTGAACTGACTCTGCTGCGAAGCTTCCAGCCCTTTCCCCCTGCCTATCACTATTGGGAGTTCTTCATTAAACTTTGAGACCTTGAATAGCAGGGTTATCTTGGTCTCCATCTCTTTTTGCTGCCTTCCCATACATCTCCAGCTTCCCCCCAGGTAACCAGCTCGATGTAAGTGCAGGCAGTTACAATAACTTCTTTGGAGGCTCCTCCCCAGGCCAGTCTTAGCCTCCTCATGCAACCCTGCCTGGCTCTTGCCCTCCCTCTGCTTCCGCCCATTGTTCTGCTGTTTTCCCCACTCCTCTCTCTGACCACCTTGCTTCCCATCCCATCCCGCCCAGATTCCATGGCCCACACCGTGATCCATGACCTCCACGCATACCCTGTCTCTCTCACACAAGCATCACAAGCTAGGACCCACATATGAGAAGAAGCACGCAGCTTGTTGTCTGAGCCTGGGTCACCTCATGTAATATTGCATGTTCCAGCTCTGTCCATTTACCTGCAGATGTTATACGCTCACTGTTCTTTATGACTGAATAAAATTCTAGTATGTATATGCACTGGTGTTTTCAGTCCATCATTCTACTGCAGACATCTGGGCTGATCCTGTCTCCTTGTTGATCGTGTGCCTTCTCTTGCATAAGCCTGGCTGGCCTATACACTGGATGCTTCATTTTCCTGCTATAAAACCCCAACTGAGCTTTCCCCCAGCCCTTTCTTGGGTTCTGAATCCTAGTCTTTTCCCCTGTAGCTACTTCCCAGCTCTGATGAGATTAAACTTGTCACCTGGGAACAGGTGACACGGTCTTTACTCTCTAGTGGGAGCCTAGCTTGCTCAGCCAAACCCTTCAGCAATATTCGAGGAGAACTTTGTCCTTCTGGTGGTTGATCGTCAAACTGACAGGACTCGGGGTCACCTAGGCATGTAGGTCATAGGCTATCTAGTTAAATGAGGTGTGAACCCCCCTGCCCCGAGCACTGAATGAAAGGGAGAAAGCAGGCCCAGCAATGGCAGACACCAGTTCCCTGCTTCCTGGCTATAGATGTGAAGGCTCTGCCACTTCAGGATCTATCCACCCTGCCTTCCCTGTCATAATCAACTGTGTCTCCAGACTGAGAACATATTTCTCTTTTAATTTACTTTTGCCAGGGCATTTTAACAAATAACTAATGCAGTCACCATTTCTTGTCTAATGTGTGCTGTGCCCACAGTGGTCCCTGAAGATGGCCAGCTCTCCCTGATTCCCCACTCCCAACAATTCCTGCTTTGGAGGCCTGTGATGGTTAATTTTGTCAACTGACATAGTCTAGAATCACCTGGGAAGGGAGTCAAGAGAGATTGTCTAGATTATATTGAGAGCTCCTTTCCAGATGATTCTACATGTGGAAACAGTCAAAGCCAACCATCAAGGCAGTGAGGCACGGCACACAGTACAATCCTGTGACAGAATGCTGGCAGACATGGACAAGGCTGCTTCTGCCTGGCTGCCCTGAGTCAGCATGGACCAACCAATCCACCCCCCAAAATCTCTTCTTGCTGGGAAGCTCCACCCTGAAGCTAGCACGGTGCACAGGCGGGAAGAGAAGAATGACAAGGACTACTGTGTGTAGATGGCACCTTGCCATCCCATGACAGGACCTGGCACACACATGCATCATAGCTCACCTGCACTGCCCACTGTCCCTGTCACACTCAGAGATGGCCGCCTCAATGGTGCCCTTCCTGGAGCAGTTGCAGACGTCACAGCCGGCCACAGGGTGGAAGTTGAAGGCATTCATCTCACAGACCTCACACTGGGGCCTGACTGTGTGGGGTGGGCAGAGACACTTCCCTGTCACCTCTTCGCAGAGGCGTCTGCCACAATTACAAGCTGCCAAGGGATAAAGAGATGCTGGGTGAGAGACGGACTACACAAACCAAGGGAATTTCCATAAGTTCCCAAGTAGTCTGGGGAAATGTTTTCCTTTCCGTTCCATATAGACATCATTGCCCATGGTGATCTGAACCAGTCCCAGCAAGTGAGGGGCAGCTGGAGTAACTGGCTCCAGGTTACATATGCATGAACCAACTGGGCTGCTGTCCCCGTAATCTATCCTGATGGTCAGAATGTTCTAGAGGGCATTAAGTAGTGACTGTTCAAGACATTCCCCAGCCTCGCAGAGCACTCAGGCCCAGGGGCAGCACACTGTGCAGTAGTGAGGTTGGTTTTGTTTATTCAGACAAAGACTGGTCCCCTTGTGGTGCTCTGTCTGCATACCTGTGCCTCTTACAGCATGGGCAGGCCCAGGCATCAGGCCACAGAGTGGTTCTTAAGTAAAACTGCAAGGGTTTCTAAGTTAGTGAGTAACATGTCCAAGAGACCGAGAATGTCCTATCTGAGCTGAGACTTCTTGGGCCACACAACCTGAAAGTGCTTCTGCTAGAAATGAGCTGCTCACAACCTTCCCATATACACTCACATTTGTGTTTGTTTATATTCATAGCCTAGAGCCTTGCTGCTCAGAGTACAATCTGTAGGCAGGTGGCATGAGATAGCCTGGATGTTTATTAGAAGGGCAGAGTTTTAGGCCCAGGCTAGATCTCTTGAATCAGGACCTTACCATCAGCCCCAAATGAGTATGTAAAACGGTGGCATTTGAGAAGTCCCGCCATGCACGGGCATCATGCTCTGGGGACCAGAGGACACTTGAGAAGCTCGGCAGTGCTCACTCACGCTTGCAGTGCGGGAATCCATAGTGGCCTGTTGCACAGCGGGTGCACTGCCTCCCGATGACGTTGGGCCGGCAAGGGCACTGCCCACCCTCAGGACTGCAGTGGCGGCCGGCAGTCCCGGCAGGGTGGCACTCACAGGGTACGGCACCGTTATGGTAAAAGGCTACCAGGGATCTTGCAGAATTCTTACAGAATCCAGAGGCTGTCTGGGGACTGTGGGAACAAAATAACTCATGGTGACAACCTGGGGTGCATCCCTCCCCAGCTTCCCTTTTGGCCAGTTCCGCCTGGTAGCTTCTTTTGGGGTGACACCAATCACTGAGCTTTGGAGGGAGTGAAACATAACCCCAGTGGCATTCAGCCAGTGGCAGCCCCCGTTCCCCCCACATCTGCATCACAGGAATGGCTAAGGAACTTTGGTGATGGAGAAGCTGCAGGACGGACTCTGAAGTGTATGAGTTACAGCTCGAGGGAAGACAGTGAGGACAAGATATTATGTTCTCTCAACCTCACGACCACCCAAACAATTGAGTCACAGTCTGCTTCACAGATAAGGCAGCTGAGGCACCTTCGCTGCTGGGTGACATTCATAAGGATGAAGAGTAAGGTGTGGACAAGAAGTCATTCACACCCATGGTGGTTTGCCTCTGGGGACTTTGCTTTCACTGTCACTGAACAAGAAGGGTTGGTCTGTCTGCAGGGCCTCTGAAGCTCCTGGCTCCTTGTAGAAGCATCTAAGGCCCTGGGTTCCACAGGGAGCTTGTGCTGGGGCTAGCATGCTCTTAGCACTCAGGGATGAGTGAAGACAACACAGAAGTCCCCACTAGAGAGGTGAGTGGAAATCTGGGCTATGTCCTTGTCAGTGGAAGACACCCTGTGTGACATCTTTTAAGATATACATCAGCGAAGAGCAAAGGGCAAGAGAGTCACCTTCCTGAGACCTCCGATTCACTGTTACTTTCCTAGCTGGTAAGGAGAGGGCAGACTCCAGGCCAGTCTCTCTCCAGACCTCACTCTGGCTGGGAACGTGAGCATGCCCTGTGCGTGCCAGAACCAGAGCCCTCCCACAAAATGACACTTACTCAATATAGAAACTGTCTCCTCCACAAGCACTGATGAACTCGGAGGACTTGTCCACTGATGTTTTGTGAAGTATTTGGTAGTCATAATTCTCTGCGGGTACCACTAGAACCCGGACCTAAAAGAAAGCCATTGGCCTGTGTTTAGATTTACAGCAGACCTGCTTGTGACTAACCAGTGAAGGAAAAAACCATGTCTTCAAATGCTAAGAAGATGGGACTTAGGAAGGAACTGCAGCTGCAAACTGTAGGAAGGTCGAAGGAGGTGGGGTTGAAGGTTAGAGGACATCGCATCACTGGGAAACAGGAAACACAGTTGGCTCTTGAAGCACCTGCTTCTAGGAATAAGGAATAGCAGGATCAAGCAGCAGTTGATTCAAGGTCTCTGGAGCAGGGCCTGTTAGGGGTGACTGGGATCATCCCTTTGTATTTTGAAAGGTTGGCAAACTGAAGTTGCAGAACCAGCAGGGAGTCTAACGTCATAGCCTGCCTCTGAAGCTTACTTGGTACTTGTGGTTTCCACGAGAATGATCTATAGAGCTCATGGATTACTGATGGGTAGCACTATTTGGGAAGGATTAGGGGGTGTGGCCTTGTGGGAGGATGCATATCACTGAAAGCAGGCTTTGAGAACCTAGCTTGTGTATACACTCTCCACTCCATCTTCCTGCTTCTTGATTATGGTTCATAATGTAAGCTTTCAGCTCTAGCCACCATCACTGCCTGCCACTGTGCCTCCATCCAGGATGGATGCTTATCCTGTGGAATAACCAAAAGTCCAAATAAACCCTTCCTTCTATACATTACCCTGGCCATAGTGTATTTATCATAGCAACAGAAAAGTAACACAGTCTATCACACTGAATAACTGTAGCTCAGTGCTACACCTGTATATGTCAAGCTATGGTGCCCACAAACCCTGCAGGAGGAGTTTGTGTCTGTGACAACTGCTTGCTAGCTTGTAGCTCTCCTGGCATCCACAGGCATCTGCGGAGCACCATGTGTCAGGCAGTGTTCTAGGCACACAGGTATAAAATGAATACCCTATGCTCTGGAATGATAACATCCTCAGGGAGGGGAGGAGTCATAAACAGAGCACTGGAGGACCACAGAGCAGAAGCCAGTGAACTCCTGCTGGCTCTCTAGGCATCCTTAACGAACCAGCGAATAAACTGTAAGCCAAGCTCACTGGTCAACAGGATTTGATAAAAGTTGGTAGAAGATTCTAGAAAAGAACACAAGAAAACCTGCTGGCATTGCCAAAAATGGTGTATCTGGGAGCTTTTGAATGATTATGGTCAGAGAAGGGAAGAGGGAGCGTGCACAGCAGGAGGGCTGGATGAACAATGACTTAGCAGCAACTAGGAGGGGCTGAGGATTCCAAAGCAAGGTACATGGACCAGAAGGAGGCTGATGGACCAGGGAGAGGCAGGAAAAAACATAGCAAGGCATCTGGAGCCCAGGGAAGTGGGTTTAACAAAACAAACAGCATGAGAGTCCCCAGAAGCTGGTCAGGCAGAATAAGAGGGCACTCCTGGTGGTCAGATACTACCTGGAGTTCAGGCAAGATCCAGGGTGGATTCAGAGACATGGCTGCTGCTCCCATAAACCAGAGCCTCAACGGGCACGGATGTTGTCCATGAGTAAATGACACAAGGGCCACAGAGTACAACCTGGGGCTCAGCTCAGATAGACACTGGGTTAAGGAGAATCATGAATGGGGCACAGCAGAGGGTGACAGAAATGTGTTGTGGATAGCCCTGGGCTTATATTTATGCTAATTCCACTCCTGAGAGGGGCTGCAGATGAGGAGTTGCCTTGTGAACCTTCTCCCACCTTAACTTTTCAAATAAAGGCTTGAGCCAATGATTGGGCAGGAGGAAGGGGGAGGAGCTAAGAGTTTGGGGGAGGAGAAAAGGATCAAGGGGGGGGGGGGAAGGGAGGAGCTACGGAGGATCATGGAGAGGCTGGAAAGAGAAACTCGTGTCCTGGAGAAACCGCAAGTTATATGGGACAACACAGATGGGAATAGAGTAGTGTAGTGGGAGATTTGCCCAGTCTAGGCTTATAGCTTGTATTGTTACTGATTGAGCTGAGATTTCTTTTACTGGGTAATTGGGTTGGAAACAAAGTAGCAACAGAAAGAAATGAGGACAGTAAAAGCTTCCGAGAGGGACCAGTGGGGACAAGGAGTAAGCAGGGGGGATGGGCAGGCACTTAAACTGTTGTTCCTATCCTCCCAGCTTTGATTGTCACATGGTTTAATCTTTATGGGTTTATAAAGCACAAAAGCCTTCCTGCAAACCAACTTTTCCATAAACAGGTTTAATTCCTTAAAGAAAGTATTAGCCAGAAGCCTAACCCACAATGGCTGACCAAGGAGCAAACCAAAGGCCAAGCAGAACGCACCAATGTTAAGGACTTCCCATCTGGAATCTTCACCGTCACAGCTACCTCTGCTTCTGAGATGTCAAGCTCCACCTGGCCATCAGAGATCACGTGGTCCCGGCAGCCAAGTAAGTGGGGGCAGAAGGAGGCATGGAAGGAACCTGGGGAGGGAGGGGCGTCACACAGCTGCAAGGACAGCACAGCACGACACGGCACGGCACGGCACGGCACGGCACGGCACGGCACGGCACGGCACGGGACGTTCTGGAGCCTGCTCGTGGCTGCTCACCTGACCACTGGCTTCCTCCATCCACAACCACCTCAGTGGGAAATCCTGGATGCTCTGCTTGATAAAAATGGATGACAAAGACGTGTCGGCCCAGGCGTGGTATCAGTCCTCTCAGGGTTACTTGACTCTAAGAAGGGAGAAGAGGGGACAAGAAAAAAAACCCAAAACTGAAAAGCCTTGAATAATTAGGACACGAGGTATTGCTATAGTTGGTTCCACCAAAACTCACTGTTAGCCTCAGGCTGCCTTCAGCACCTCAGCGCCATCAGCCACATCATCACCACCATCAAATGTGACATGCATCGCACCCTTCAGAAGGTCCCTGTGGTCATAGCACTGTCCCCTGTCCCCTGTCTCTCTGTCCATCTCTCTCATTCTCTGTGTCTCTCTTTCTGTATCTCTCTGTGTGTTTCTCTGTCTCTTTCTGTATCTCTCCCTGCCTCTCTCTGTCTCTCTGTATCTCTCTTTCTATATCTCTGTCTCTGTGTCTCTTTTATATCTCTCTGTCTCTTTGTCTCTGTACGTCTCTTTCTGTCTCTCTCTGTCTCTGTCTCACTCTCTGTGTCTCTCTGAATCTATTTCTCTCTCTTTGTATCTCTCTCTGTCTCTCTTTCTCTCTGTCTCTCTCGTTCTCTCTGTCTTTCTTTCTTTCACAGAAGTGGTCTTTACTCCCACTGCCCAATAAATCTCTTGCGTGAGATCTCTTGCATGGTATGATCTTTGCAGCATATTTTTTCCCTGCCCCACCAAGGCACTGCGCTAAATAAATTGATGACTGTGACTTGGTAGGATATCCTGGTGCCTGCATGCTCTCCACTTGGGGGTTTGAGTGACAGGTCCAAAAACCTTAGTAATGAATTTTTTTCTGTCTCCCAAGAAAATGAGCAAGGTTCCTCAAGGGAGACACAAACAATGGGCCACTAACAGTAACAGTCCTGGCATTGGACAGAAAAGGAGACTGAGTCTGGAGCTGACTCAGCCCTGCACACCTAGCTGGAGGAGACAACAGGGCCAGAACTAAGCTGGTTTTCAAAATTCTTCAAGTCCTCACCAAATATAGACAGATTAACTTAGTAACCAATCAAAATTGTACTAATGTCACTGCTTTGCCCCCTACCATTCTGGACATTTTTTCCCTCGCTTTCTTCTGTTCTCTCTTTGTGCCCTCCATGGTCCGTACTCTGTGAGTTGCTTGCCTCTTCCTAGGACCTGCCTTCTAAAGTTCCTCAGCTTCTTGTAACCCTCCCTAGGTGGAGTTCTTGCCTGTCCGTCCTTGTCCTTTAGCTCTTCCTCCCCTTCTGTGCCATCAGTGTCTCTCTGGCTCCTTGAGCCTCCACAGGAACAAATGATTCCCAAGTCTCTTATCTCTAAGATTCTGCTTTCCACTCTTAAAAAATCATTTGTTTTCACACTTTCTGTGGCTTGCTCTCAGAAAAATCGCTTGGGCTTATGCTATAAACTCTGTCGTGATGTGTAAATTCATTAGATATGGCTTAAAATCTATAGCCTGTAACAAAAGTTGGCTCTAAACTTATAACAAAAGGCTTATAATTAATAATCTATATAAAAGGCTTATAATTAACAATCTATACATGGGTATGACTCTTGTTTAGTGTGTGTGTGTATATGTGTATGTGTGTGAATGAGTTGATTCCAACTTTGTGTGTATACGTATATTAATTTGGATTCAATTAACATTCATTAAAAAATCTTTATAGATAGATATAGTGGATGGATAGATAGATAGATAGATAGATAGATAGATAGATAGATAGATAGACAGATCCACTAGGAAAGCATGTTTTTGAAGAGCAGTCGTGTGGCTTTTCTCTACCTTGGTAAATGACCTCATCAGAATGTAGCAGCCATTAAAGCTACTCCCCTAATTCCCATTAAATGTATTGGAGCAGGGCCTGAAAATGTGCATCCCAAACAGGGTGTTGCCTGGTGGGGGTAGGGGTGTCACACTCTCGTGCTGTGGCGTATTCCTACCTGTGGTGCCTTCAGAGTAACTCCATTAGTAACGTCTGCAGGAGAAGATGGCTCATGAGGCAGGGGAGAGAAAGGGCCCCCACTCATAGCATCCAAAATTAAGGCTGTTGGAGGAGTTTCATGGGCCAGGGAGACACAGGAAGCACTAAAAAAATAGAGCACTTTAAAATAGGATTGTATTCTCACAACAAAAACAACATCCATGGGCAAAGAAACAGACCTCGAATGCACACCGTGTCAAAGGAATCCCATCAAGGAAAACAAGGAGCGACAGTACTAGTTATAATACTAGTAATAGTACAACAGTCCTGGTACAGCCTGCTGGCCAAGGCAGCCCAGGCACCTGCTCAACACGGGTATTTAAAACAGAAAGAAAAAATTTAAAGTAAGGATGTGAAATAGAAACTATCCACACTTTCTTCCCTAGGAAAAAAATTAGTTAATAAAATGAGATGAATGTAAAAGCATGATTTATGTCTCTCTAAGAATGCCACGTGAGAGGAAAGAAGTGTGTGTCCTTTCTTCCTTTCACAGCTAAAATGGCAGTGTGCTGGGGTTCCACAGTCCTGACCATGTGCAGTGTGCTGGGGTTCCACAGTCCTGACCATGTGGAGTGTACTGGGGTTCCACTGTCCTGACCATGTGTAGTGCTGGGGTTCCACAGTCCTGACCATGTGCAGTGTGCTGGGGTTCCACTGTCCTGACCATGTGTAGTGTGCTGGGGTTCCACAGTCCTGACCATGTGTAGTGTGCTGGGGTTCCACAGTCCTGACCATGTGCAGTGTGCTGGGGTTCCACAGTCCTGACCATGTGCAGTGTGCTGGGGTTCCACTGTCCTGACCATGCAGTGTGCTGGGGTTCCACAGTCCTGACCATGTGCAGTGTGTTGGGGTTCCACTGTCCTGACCATGCAGTGTGCTGGGGTTCCACAGTCCTGACCATGTGCAGTGTGCTGGGGTTCCACAGTCCTGACCATGTGCAGTGCTGGGGTTCCACAGTCCTGACCATGTGCAGTGTGCTGGGGTTCCACAGTCCTGACCATGTGCAGTGCTGGGGTTCCACAGTCCTAACCATGTGCAGTGTGCTGGGGTTCCACAGTCCTGACCATGTGCAGTGCTGGGGTTCCACAGTCCTAACCATGTGCAGTGTGCTGGGGTTCCACTGTCCTGACCATGTGCAGTGCTGGGGTTCCACTGTCCTGACCATGTGCAGTGTGCTGGGGTTCCACAGTCCTGACCATGTGCAGTGCTGGGGTTCCACAGTCCTAACCATGTGCAGTGTGCTGGGGTTCCACTGTCCTGACCATGTGCAGTGCTGGGGTTCCACTGTCCTGACCATGTGCAGTGTGCTGGGGTTCTACAGTCTCCATTCCCCTACAGTTTCAGGTTTTGGAGCATGTGGAGGTTGGGATTTGGGGTGTTCAACATCTGTTTAACTGCAACGTAAGGCAAGATACTGGTGTTTAATATGAGATATTAAAAATCAGAGAGCCGCAGGCTGGAGAGTTGACTCAGCAGTGAAGAGAGCTGGCTGTGCAACCACAGCAACCGGGGTTGTACATCTGTGTAACTAGCTCTGCTGGGCATCCTGCGCACATCTGCAAGCCCAGCTCTGAGGTGCTCATTGACAGGAGGATTGCAAGGGCTCGTCATATGCCCCCAGGTCAGGTAGAGACCGAGCCTTAAACACAGCCGAGGTAGAGAAGACACCTCACTTACACTTCTTGCTTCTGTTCACACACAGGAGCATTTACACCTTCATGTGCATGCATACATGCAATCATATGCACAGATACATATGGAACAGAAGAGATGATCCAGCTAAGTAACGCTTCCCAGCTGTCAGCTGTCCACACTTCTGTGGTATACATCACAGCACAGGGACACAGACACAGCTCAGCTGTCCACACTTCTATAATATACATCACGGCACAGACGCAGACACAGCCAGGGACTTGGTCCTTGAGGGCAGGTCTGCCAAGTTTTGTCCTGAGCTCCCACTTTGTTCTGATCCTTTAATCTCTGCATCTAGGCTCTTCTTTTGAAAAACCACAACAATAATGATCCATCTTGGAACTGTGGTATCAGCACTAGCTAATTAGGGCTTATTTGGGGCTTTTAGGGGTGTTGTTTTGCTTTAGTACTAAAAATAATTAAAGGTTCATTCGTGAAACCTTGTACATATGGATAGAAAATCTCGTGATGACCTCATGTGATTGATCATAATCCAAACAGAAGCATGCCAGATACAATGTATAAATTTACATATAGGTGATGTAAAAAAATAAAAGCTACATATAATATATAATCATTTCATGTTCAGACTTGGGTCTTATATCCCCAAGATATCTTATTCTGCATTTACAAATGCTCTCAAATTCAAAACAGTTAAGGTCCCAAACATTTCATAGAAGAGATTCCCCAACCTGCACAAAGTTAGGTGCATGATGGCAGCACTGTTGAGAGTACCAACAAGGAAGAAGAGAAGGAGCATACCTTGGATTAGCACGTGGCCCATAGCTGGCAATGCAGTGGACCTGAGGTCTCAAATATTCAGTTGAGAATTCTTCAGTAGGTATAATACAAATGTGATACTGTCAGGAAAATAAGTAAAAACACAACAATTACTGGTAAAATGAGTGACTGCTCCACGCTCTTTTAAAAACACTTAAGTGAAGAACTCATCCAGAAAATTTACATTGCATTACAGTAGTGAAATTGCAGGGTGACAAGCATGTAGAACCCCACAGGCAACAAATCCCTTTCCTTATTGCACAGGATCACTGACTGCATTCTTGTTGGAATGTTTTCCCCAATAAAGAACAGAATCCGAGAGATGTTCCAGACCAGCTCTGTTCAATGGGTTTTGGTGTCTTTTTCTTCTCTGTGACTTGGGGCTACTACTGCTTAAGGCTGATAATCTGAAATGCTTCAGGAGGAAGAGAGCAGACAGTGGACAGCCAGAGAGTCTACAGTTCAAAGACATAGTGTCATCTGGAGAAGCACGCTCCTTAGTAAAGGGTGTCTCAGACCTCAGCCCACACCAACACTGAAGGATTTGTCTCCACAGTTAGTTTGGGGGCGACTTAAACTCAGCCATTAAAGTGTCTTTTACTGCATTTGAAGTCAAACTACGTTATCAGTTTGGTGGCACAGTGGCTCTGTAGTAACAAAACCAGAACTGTTTAGACCATCACTGAGACTCCAGGCATCTATAGGACAGAGATGGACAATGTTCCAATCCCATGCAGCCTCCATCCTAGTCAGTCTGACCTTCAGTGACCTTGGGCTATTTGTCAAAGGGCAAATCCACACTTAAACTGCGTCCCAGGATAACTTCCAAAAATGAAGAGGTTAGATTTGTGAAGGAAAACCATTATTTCATAGCAATATTTTTTCAACTATTACTTAAATTTGAAGGTTTTACTTACTCCTGCTAGGTTAGGCACAGATATTTAAAGCATACTCCCCTGGCACTCCCCAGAGTTTGGTGCGAGTTTACTGCTGGCAGTCACAGGAAGCTGTGTCACACTTAGGCAATCTTCAGTCCCCTGAGGTAGCTATGTAAATCTTAACAAGCCTTTCCTAGGCAGCTCCCCCTGCTCTGCTCTCCGTATTCAAGCTCCAGCAGTACACAGGTAGCTATGAATGTCACTAATCTGTCACAGCTGGCATTTAAATTGTAAGGAGACATACCTAATGAGTTGGATAAACCTATATTGAAATATAGGGTACTATTATATAATCATTTATAAAGTTTAAATAAAGCATTCCAAGAAACAATATAAGATAGTAAAATGGACAGAAATTAAATGATAACCAGCATCATTCTGTACCCAGACATAATAACAATAAAGTAGAAAATATAATGATAAAAGGCACTTTGTTTACAATAGTGATAAACGAAAGTCAATGAAATGTGGATTTTTGTGGGATGCCTTCGTATCTGATGGCTGAACTTTATGAGGGGACATGAAGGAGGCTCGGGATGAGAAGAGCCAACTGTCAAAGTTGAATTTATAGATACAATGCAATTGCTGCCCAAATTTTGAAAAGCTTTTGAGAAATACAGATGACAGAAGTCTTTGCAAGTTTAGTGGGCTAGATGAAGGCATACCAGAAGGAAATGGGCCATGTGCGACTTGAGCTGAATGTCTGCATCTGCTGACAGCTCGTATACAGCCGTACGACTCAGGCTGTCAATCACCACGCTCCTGCACAGAGTGCTGCAAAGGAACAGAGTTGTCTTAGCCCACACTGGCATCTCCCCTGCTGTGCACCCAACCGACCGCTGTTCTTCTTTCCCTCTTTATAACTGGGCAAACAAGAGTCAATTCCCCTGCATGAGAAGTCAAGAGGGGTGCAACCTACTGTGGTTTGAAGGATCCCCCAAATTCGCTTTGGAATGTACTCAGCACTGTGATCTTTTAAAGGTGGTTACAGAGCAGAGGCTCGGTCTTGTGGCAATTCGCCAACGTTCTTTGGACCATTCATAATTCAATTTGCCCAGCAATGGCCGTCCCACACCCATCAGTAGGCACAGCTGGCTTTACTAACATGGAGGAAGGACAAGCCAGACTAACTGTCTTCAAGACCAAGTCTGAGTTTGTTTTCTTTCTTTGTCTCTTCCAAAAGTTTATACCTCTGTTCCCCACCTCTCATTCCATTGGGTGAGAGACAAATTTGAAACCATTCTTAAAAAGTCACACTTCTGCAGCGTGGAATCTGGCTCTGGTGGTAAACCTGCTTACGCTTAGGAGGCACCCTCAGCGCCACTTCCTTTGTGTATAAAATAGAGCTGACAGAAGATTAAGACAATATGACTGCCCCCAATAAACTGACACAATTTAGTCAAGGATATTTGGGTAATGAATTAAAGGAGATTAAAATAGGCAAAGAATGGAGCACAGGTTGGGTGCATATATAGGAACTGGGCAGTCAGCAGGTGAGTGCAGCGAGGCAGTCCGTCTGGACTGAAGCATCATCCTGGGATTCGCTTGCATTTAGTTTTATCATCATTCTTTTAAAAATTCCTTCTAAGAAACAGATGGCCACTGGATCATTCATTAAGGATCACCTGACTCTGAAGAAAAGGGTTGATTTATCACTGCATTATTCTGAAAAGTGGTGTTCCAGTCACTATTTTGCTGAGATGTTGTCTTTCTAATGAAGTGGTTAGAAATCACTGGAGACACGCAGGGGGATGGTCAAACCTCAGCCGGAGACAGTGCGATGCTGAGCAGGCCTTTCACTTAAAATAGGCCTCTATGGGGGAAATCATTCCTGTGTTTTAGGTTCTCATGCTGCAGTCAGTTCCCTTCCACTTGACCCCTGTGACAACTGAGGCATAAAAAAAAAAGGAAATACCTTGGCCAAGTAAAAATATATAATGGCACTGTCCCGGGAGTGGCTTAGCAGGAAGCAGGCGATCGTAGTCTGATATGGCACTGTCCTAGAATCCTAATGATGGGTTTGCTAAGCATGCCAAGTCGTTGTCATGTGCTAAAGGCTCTAGAACATCACAATGTCCCCAGTGCTAATCTGCGCTGCATGGCGTCCTATAAGGGTTCTTTCTTTCTTTGCTTTTGTAATCCTTCTGCCATGCCAGGTAGGATGGCACAGGGCTATAACCCTAGCACCCAGGACGTTGAGGTGGGAGGATCATGGGTTTAAGACCACACTGGGTTGCATAACAAGACCCTACTTCCCAAAATATAAACTCTCCCCTGATTTGGGCATAGATGTTCTTGGAGCTTTTCTGAGGTCATCTAGAGAGTCACCAGAATAACTATGAATATTCCTCTGTCCCCTAGGCAACATCTCATAGATTGTGTGAAATGGGAATCAGAAGAAAGCCTGTGTCCAACACACCCAGGACTCAGCACTCAAGGGCCTAGCCATCGGGGAGTACACTTTACAGCGGTACCGATGCCAACTGTACGTGAGACTCGTATTTTCAGATGGTGATAGCTGGTTCTGAAGAGCTACCCTAGGATCTCTGTATGCCCTTGCATGCTTATACACAGAGCCAGGGACACGGGTCTAGTGCAAGAGCGCAGGCACAGCACGCACATGGCACTGAGTTTGATCCTCCACATCTACACAAATCCAAATATGACTCATTTTTTTGTGATCTTTGTTCCATAAAAAAAAAAGTCCTCAGAGACAGCATTTTAGAATCATTAGGGGAATAACTAATTCAGCAGGCATTTGACCAGGCCTCACAAAAGTACCCATGCTATGCTGCTAAAATCTACTCTTTGCACACACTTGTTTTTTAATTTCATATCCAGGAAGGTGGTCACCTACTTCAAGCTACCTTGTGTTTGACACAAAACAACATAAAAGCCAGGTTAACAAAATGCTGAAGGCCAGTGGCTAAGACCTGGTATGTTTACTGTAGCTTTCTACCTGCTGTATCAAGGGCTACAACTTCAGTTGTCATTCATTTTACATTTAGTCTTCTCTGCAAATATCTTTCGTGCTGATTCTCTAATTAAAGAATGCTCTTGAAATATTATGCAAAGAAAATCATTTCCAGTAAGCCTTTGGCAATAAAAAAAATTCATTAGGGTAAATCTGAGAGTCTCCACCACTGCTTTGTGCACACAGCAATTACTAAGCACTAATTTGCTGGATTCTGAAGGTGGGCTGTACAGGGAGAGGTGCACCTGTTATATAATTTCACAATGCTGCCGCCCACAGAGAGGCTTCCAATAGCAGGTTGGGGATAATGTTGGACCCTATAACTAGTTGCCTGCTAGTTTTCAAAGGCTGCCTCAAAAGTCCAGAGCATTAATCACCTAAGTCCCAGGCAGTCTTCCCTGGCGGAGGAATTTGGGGTTGTGGGGTGATTACCTGTACTTGCAGCTGTATATGTTCACCTGGCCTACCAAGGCGGACCCTGGGCCCTTCAGGTTCACATCCACCACAGAAAGCTGGTCCACCTCTGTGGCATACTCCAGCATGACCACATAGCGGCCAATCTGTGGGACCCGCAGACGTAGCTGCAGTTCCACCTGCCAGAGAGGACAATTAGACAGGCGGTCACCCAACCATGCAATACACTGGACATGTTTACAGACACAATGGTAAAAATAGAGGTGCACCTGGAGTACTGTCATGTCTGCAGAGTAACACATGTGGCCCTCCTGAGAGGATGAAGAGGAAGAAATAGATGCCCCTCTAAAATCTTGAGTCCATAGAAGTGTTGCATGACCATTTGTCTGGACCGTCAGAGGGTGTTTTATATTTTTATTTTCTAAGTCGCCCAATGCTGTCTGACTTTTAAGAAGAACTATTCTGAGTCAGCAATCAGGGGCACTTTAGGCTGTAACACAGAGATCTCAGGGTGCACAGAGCTGGACACGTTTGTTCTCTGGCCCTTTCTGGGGAGAGTGGGACTTGGCCTTCTATCAAGCATGAGGCAGGATCTTGTAGTAGATCTTGTAGTCCCCAGTCAAGCTGACATCAGCTGTGTGGCCTGGTATCTGTGTGCCCTGCACACAGTTTTCCTTTCAACAGTTACGAGGGTTAAATGGATGTGCAGCAAGCACTCACAACTCTGTGCCATCAACGAGCACCACAGAAGCCCTGATGGTCACAATCTTCATCGGGTTGTTTGTGTCTTGACTTTTTCACTCAGTAGCGGTTCATGGTGTGCTGTTTTATTTATTTTTACATTTTTCTTGGTGTGTGTAAAGATCCATCTGTGTCACATGTTCATGGAAGCTAGGGGTCAACTGTGGTATCATTACTCAAAGGCTGTCTTGGGGTTGCATGTGTGTGTGTGTGTGTGTGTGCATACATGTGTGCATGCATGTTTCACAGAGCTATCTTATTTGTCTGGAATGCGCAGAGGAGGCTACTTTGGCTGTCAAGTGTACCCCAACAATCCACCTGTCTGTACCTCCTCAGTATTGGTTTGACAAGCACATGGTACCACATTCATCTTTCCTGTGGGTACTGGAGGTTTGAACTCAGGTCCTAATGCTTTCAAGGCAAGCACGTTACCAACTGAGCTACCATTCCAGCCTAGTGTTTCATGTGCCTTTGTCATTATGTACATACATAGTTTATTTCCCTAATGGCTGTCTAGCAATCTATAATATAAATGAAAAATTTAAGCTAGGGGATATTGCTTAAATCATCAACATGCATGAACTTGCAAATGCATGAAGACCAGAGTTGAAATCCCTGGAACCCATGTCAGGTAGTTGTGGTGAGTGCCTGTAATGCCAGCCTGGGAAGACACACAGGAGATACACAGAGCAGACTGGCTGGCAAGGCTAACCAGGTAAGTGAGCTCCAGGTTTGACTGAGAGACTCTGTCTTGTTGAATAAGGTGGGGAAGTAAACTATGGTGATTCTTGGCATCAACCTGGGGCTTCCATATACATGCACATGCATCTACGATCATGTATACACACATTTGCACATACTATACATATATAACACATGCACACACACATGAAAATAGAAAATTATTTTGCTTTTCCTCTGTGGATGATACAATCAACATCCAATGTTATATCATATATTTATGCATACACAGACATGTGTGTACACTCACATGCTTATGCTGGTATTTCTATAAGATTCTTAGAAGGGGTCCTATTTAAAGTGTGTGTGTGTGTGTGTGTGTGTGTATTCGATGCCCAAGTCATCCCCCCACTGTGGAGTCCTTCTCAACTGAAAAGCTCCAGCTCAGCCAAGCTTTATCCCAACTCAATTAAATGGCCTTCCTTCTAGCCTTTAGGCAATGTACATGTACTATTCCTTCAGAACAGCCCTGAGCCATGTAAACTCCTGGATTCCACACAAATCTCTCTATCGCTTATATAACGAAAGGCTTTCCTCCGAGGAAAATGTGCACTAGATACCCCCGTTTGACAAAGCGAAGTCCAGCCTTGGCCTGGTCCCAGTAGAGAAATTTCTACCAGCTTTGCTTTCCAGGCGACTCCACATGACAGTGCATTTGCCTCACTTGACCACACAGCACACACAGGCCATTGACAAGTCCTCACTTCTAAGTGTCTACTGTCATCCCACTGTGACTCCTGCAGACCTATTTCTGTTTAAAATACATTTGATGGCAAAAACCAGTTCCTGATGAAATGCAAAATGGAAATGTGCAGTATGCTGATGGTGTTAGTTATTTTTAAAGGGAACTTGAAAGGATCTAGGGTCCAATGGTTCCACAGCACAGGGCTTCTCTTTGCCAGTTCCAAGTTAGGGTAAAACCGTGGAGGGAAGCTGCTTGTAAAACATCAGGAAGGATAAACTACCATCTCTACTGATGGAAATTCAAATATCTTGGCCAGCAAGCATGACCCACCATGGCTCGCCCTGTCCAGCTGGTGAGCATCCAGAATGCCCACCGTGGCCAGCCACTGTCCAGCTGGTGAGCACCCAGAATAAAGTAAGGCAGGCGAGCTCCGCTCTCAGATAATTGGATTATTAGACAGCTGCAGTGTGTATGTTTCATGTGTGGCCAATTCTCTCAGAAAGTACCATGGGGACATGAGGACTGAGCTTGTCAGGAAGATGGCAGAAGGAGAAGGCTTCCCTGGAGAAGCACTGACTTAGCTGAGCATGGAGGACAAGAAACAGAAATACCAGGAAGAAAGAAAAGAGTGTCAAGCAGAGGGAACAGCCTATGGTGAGAGACTCTACGACAACACAAAGTACTTCTAGGCCACATGTACTGCAGGGTCAAGAGACTGAAGGTATACCAGGTGGCTACAGGTAGGATGGTACAATTGGAGGTAGGAAGTATAGTCTTATAACACATGTTAAAAATTTTTGTCTCTATCATAACGCAAGATGTTACCATAACATGTGTACATGCACACACATGCACACACACATACAAATACACATGCACACATGTGCACACATGTGCGTGTGCATGTGTATGTGTGTATATGTATGTAGGTCAGAAAACAATCTAATGTGTCGGTACTTACTTCCCACCTTGTTTGAAACAATGTCTCTTGCTGTTGGCAACTGTATGTACAGAGCTAGCTGGCCTGGAAGATTTGGGAGTTTTTCTGTTTCTATTTCTTTTTTTCTTTTTCTTTTTTTTTCAGTTAAAGTGTTTTATTTATTTATTTTTTAATATTTTTATTTTCTATATTCTTTGTTTACATTCCAAATGATTTCTTATCTCATTGTAGGAGGCATATGGCTTTATGTGCATCTGAACCCAGATCCTCACATTTATCCAATGGGCCATCTCTCCAGCCCAATAATCAAATATTTCCGCAATCAGGTGAATTAACTGCAAGCTACTACAGAGATGTTCAACCACCATGAAAGCACTCCTTACCCCAGTGCTTGGCCTGAGTTTAGGTTCATTTTGAGCTTGTAGTACTCACATATACAGAATGAGAATCATTGCAGATTGGATGTGGACTACTCTTTGAGTCATGCCCACTTGTGGCCCAGTGGGGCCTAGCCAGTTCATTCAGGAAATGAATCTCTAGACAGCAGGACTTGGGGTTTCTAGCATGACTTTACTTCCTGTCCTATTCCTGTTTCTTGGTTTACCCAGTATGAACGAGCAGCCTCCTACAGACACTGGGCACCAGACCCCATGCTGCCATGGATTCCCTGCCTTGGCAGACTACATGCTCAAACCAAAATCCAGAGTAAAGCCTTTCTTTCCTAGGTTGTTTGGATTAAATATTTGGTCACATCAAGAAGCAAAGTAGTTAATACAGGTAAAAACAAAGCCAAAAACAAAAACAAAACATGGGCATTAGCCTAAAGCTTAAATAAAAACTCTTGGGTTTCATGTATAAGGGCAGTAAATCTGGTGAAAATAATATAAAAAGGGTCTTTTTCTTTCACAGGAAAGGAACTAAAATGTCTTCAGTACTTCTAATGCTATAAACTTGAACTTCATCACAATAGTCTTTTTGCAGTGACAAAAATAATCTATGATCCATGTTGTTCCCTGAACATGTGTGATTGTCGAGGCCCTGAGGTACATCTGAGAGATAAATTACACTTCAGTTTAGTTAACATAAGCTTATATGTTTCTTAGAGGCTGGCCTACCTCATTCAGACTTCCCTGCTATCTCATCAGTATACACATAAACAACACACACATACACACACACACACATATATGTTCTTTCTCACGTTACATCCATGTACATGTAACACTTGCACATGTGTGTGTGCATGCATGCAGTACAGATAGAAAGGAATGTGGTAAAGTTAATTTTAGAATGGAGTAGAAAGAATATTCTGTTTTTCATTATATTTGATTGTTTACTTACATTGTTTTACTTGGTACAATAGTATATTTTATAAATCAAAACTAACAAAATCAAATGAAATGAAAAGTCTGTCTAAGAAGTAATCTATCTTTAGCTGTTACCTTTAAAATGTAAGAACACCATTTATGAAATGTGTTTATCTAAAGATTTAGGAAGAATTCGAGCCATAGATATCTTAACTTCACACATGTTACTCCCCCCTCAAAAGAAATATTTTCTTCAAAAGACCAAAGTAGACAATATTAATGAAAGTAAGGCGTGGAAAGGGGTGGGGCTACCATTTAGTATCTTCACTCTGGGGTGCTGTGAAGTGTGTTCTCACTGTTGATACACTACACAATGTGTTACCAATACACTCTTAGGTTTGCTGATGTGTTTCAGGGAATTCCAGGAGGATACACAATGCCCCAGCATGTACCAACATGTCCTCCAAGCCATGAGGCAGATGCCTCCAGTTGGAGCAGTTCCAGGTTTCAAGTTGCACATATTCAGCTGCTACAAAGTACTTAGCTTACAGGGTTGGGCAGCGAGGAACTGTTGTGTCCTTATAAGGCAAGGAACAGAGCTACTGAAGGCCTGTGAGTCTCATCCATTTTTAAATAAAAAATTTGCTGGGAGTCAGGTAAACAAAACAGCCCTGTGATGTCCTATGGTTGCTGCTACATCTAAAGGTACTCAAAGAAAACCTCAACACAGGTCAAAGTGGAGGGTAACTCAGCCCCAGTTTAAATCAAAGAAGTCAGCACCTGTTGATCAATACCCCCTGAGAAACCCTTCTGTCTCTCTAGGATTTGAGAAGCAACCTTGGCTAAGCATTCAGCAGATACAAATGGAGAGGCAGCATCAGCTTTAACAGGAAGTGAAAGGTTGTCCCACCTCTCTCCCGCTGAGGTCCACCATGGCTGGGTGTGTGTGCGTGGGCTGCCTCATTGACAAGGGTCTCAGCTCTCCATTCAGCAGGAAGTGTCTGGCCTCACAAGCCAGGGTACAGGAGAATCCAGTCAGTGGTAAATGCTGGTAAAGCAAACAACTTCAAGGACAACAGGAGACAGTTGTTACCACAGGAGCATAATACAGGGTGCTGCAAGGACTCAGTGATCCATCTGAGTCACTGGGCATCCTTGTATCCTTTCAACAAGGTTTCAGTAAACAGCTCTTGATGGCATTGAGCCGTGAGTTCCCCACACCACAAAGGAGGAAACAATGAGAGCATGCATCCTATGTTAGAGAACATGCATCAGATGCATGGTTTCAAGATGACTTTGGGGTATGCTGCAGCACCCCACATGCACTGAGTGACATGCAATGTGCTTGGGAATTATTACTCAAATAAGGCTCAGAACAGCGAAACCATCAGCGGGTTATCTGCAACTGTTGGGACTGTAAGGCCCATCATCTGAGCCTTCGTACCCAAGGCTCGTTCAGAGGTGTTTGATGGCATTGAGGCCGCACCCTCCTCCCCATACTCACTTGTCCTGGGGAGATCCTGTGTGGGCGCATGGCTCTGTGACTGGCACTTGCAGGGTGAATGCTTCATAGTAGTCCCTGGGGAGCAGCACTAGGTAATCCTAGCAAATGAAGAACATGGGAAGCATTAGTCATCTTCTGCCAGGCCTGCCTTCATAATACAATGACCAAATATGTTTGCGAAGTAAATGATGCCCCAGAGAAGACCCTGGTGAACTTCCACTTCAGATCAACTTTTTTGTTCTTTATCCTAGCTCACCAGAACCCACAGTGCACCTCCCCTCCAGGTCTTACACACACACACACAAGAGATCAGTACCTCAGGGTATATATTTGTGATCTTCAGAGCCACAGGAAATGTTACTATCTCTTCCAGGTTGTTTAATAAGCCCTTCCCCCAACTGATCAAAGGCAATGAGCCAAATCATTGTGTTGCTCTGCAGAGATGCCAGCTGCCTTCATTAATACAGAGGCTCAAAGACTGATGTGGCTTTTGGCTCCAACCCTACTCATGGGACATGGCGGGGAAAGTGAGGTCTGTGATGTTGGTGGCTCAGGGTGGACCGGCCCTGATGCACATACTAACAAATGAAAGAATGGCCACATTCCACCAAACATGCCAAATGAGGCCCGCAGTAAATGCGGCTAAGCATTTTGGAAAGAGCAGAGTTCCAGGATCTCAAACACAGATAATAATCTCAGGATCTGTGATCCCGTCACACATATGCACAGGGAAGGAGGCAGAATGTTTGCCTCTAGTGGGGAACTCATATGTGCCCCCCAAGGCATTTTCTTTCCTCAGGAAGAAATGTATAGCAGGGGAAAGGAGATTTGACTCAGGGGCCCCAATGGCCTTCCTAGGTGGATGGGTTTGAATTGTTCTAGAAGCCATTTCCCTGAGCTCAGCCTATAATTTCTCATTACTCTGTTGCCCCAAAGACCCATAAAGAAGGATAGCATGTACTCAGTGAAAAGTGAATCAGAATGGGGAATCAGATGCTGTCATTACACATCTGTCTTAGTCAGGGTTTCTACTCCGGTAATGAAACACCATGCCCAAAAGCATCTTGGGGAGGAAAGGTTTTTTTCAGTTTATACTTCCACATTGCTGTTCATCACCAAAGGAAGTCAGGACAGGAACTCAAGGCAGGAACCTGGAGAAGGGATCATCAGAGCCCATGGAGGAGTAATATTTACTGCTTGCTTCCCCTGGCTTGCTCAGCCTGCTTTCCTATGGAGCTCAGGTCCACCGGCCTAGGGGTGGCACCATCCATGATGGGCTGGGCCCAGCCTCCTAAATAACTAATTAAGGAAATCCCTTACAGCACTTTCTCAATTAAGGTTCCCTCCTATCTACTTCCTTCCCTCCTAACTCTAGCTTATGTGTCAAGTTGACATAAGACTAGCCGGCATAGCATCTCCCCATTCCGACATCATAATCTTTCCATCTGTCTAGCTTTATACCCATGATTGGCATTAATGGCTTTTCCTGTTCCCCACTTCTAACATCTGAAAAGCATACTTTGCCTTATTTCTTCAGATGTGAAGTTTCTTGCCAAGTGCACAGGCAAAAGGGTGGCACTTAAATTCGTGTTATTTTTGTTAGATACTTGGAAAAGACACATAAGGATAAATTCTCTTCCTATCGTTCAGGAAAAGCAATGGAGGCAGGCTCAGAGGTAAGCGATCGGCCTAAGAAGGACTAGCTTGATGCTTCCTTCCTGAAGCAGTGCATGGTATCAAACTGGTGCCAAAGATGCCATCAAAGCTATAACAAGCCTGAGGTGTGTGTAGACAAAGAGGACTTCCTCAGAGAAACCCCTCGAGCCCAAAATCTCATTATTAAGTCTTCTCATCATCTAGAGTCTTCTGATGCTACTCTGCCTGGCTTGGGGAAGGGGAGCACATTCTAGGTGACTTTCAGTTTCATAACAGAAATATTAAACAAAATTTGAAAGGCTGGGAGGGCCATGTGCTTATAAGAACTTTGTCCTTTTTTTAATGATCTTGAATTATAGTTTGACTACATTTATATATATATATATATATATATATATATATATATAATTTTTGTCCAAGAGTGGTTGACTGAAAGGACATAAAGTATAATTTTCAATAAGTTTCTGTGTCATCATCGTGCCCTCTGAGGGCCAAAGTCACTGTAGTTTCCTTTGCAGTAAAAGGGAAACACATGTGATTCTGTGATTCTGATGTGGGCCCCTGCACTGCAAAAGTCTCTCTCAGGAACAGGATATTTTGAAGACCTCAGTGCTGAGAACCCGGTCTTACCAGAAGGACTCCTTCCACCCGGATGCAGGCGATCCATGTTCCAGGCGTGATGGAGAATGGGACTGCGAAGCCGTCTCCAGGGACCGTGACAAAGGCGGGCTCTTTGCTCTGGGGAAAGGTGATCTCTTTGCTTTGAGAGGCATCTATCAGAAATATAAGTAGCACATTAAGACATCTTTCTAGAAGCCAGTACTAACACTTCATACAATTTAGCTTTCAATATTCAGTTTACAGCAGGAAAAGCTTAAGGTAGCTTACTAAGCATGGATTCTGGTTATATTTATCTGTCTTACTTTTTAAAATGATATTATGCATGCACATAAAATAGACATTAGAGAGGCAGGCTTGGAAGACCCCCAGAGGCACGCCCACCGCATGTGGCCACAGCAGGCAGGTGGACAAGTGGGTGCTAGTATGAAGAGCAAATGTGTGGTGCTTTTGAGAGATGGGAGAGGAAGCAGGATGGCTTGTGAGGAGGCACTGGAAACGTGAGACTGGTGAGAACAGCCTGATGTGTGGAGCCTGCGCTGCCGCCGGAGGCCATGTCTGGGTCAGAGGCCCTGAAGGAGCAGGAATCTTTATTGATGTCTGTGGTCCATGTTACCACCAAAGACCAAGCAAATGTCCCTGGTCTAGGCTGCCATCCAATGGCTGTGCAGAGCTGGCCCAGACCAGGATATCCTAGGGCAGCCCTGGTGAGGATCTAGTATGGATGGTGCAGCAGAAGCCAGAGGCCTTGAACCAGACCAATGACTCACTGAAATAAACATTAAGGGTGTGCTGTGGGACATGCTGTGACACACTGCAGCTTTCACAGAGAGATGTTTTGTTTTGTTGTTGGTTTTTGTTTTTGTTTTCTTTGTGGGGGGGTGCTTGCAAGGGTGGAGGATGAATATGGAGAAACAGGGAGACGAATGAGATTGGGGTGCATGATGTGAGATTCACAAAGAATCAATCAAAAAATAAACGACAAAACCAAAACTCACTAGAAGCACTGGTGAGATAGGTCGAGGGTTACGAGTTATCGCTGCTCTAGAAGGCAAAAGTTCAATTCCCGGCACCCACATAGAACAGTCCACAACAGCCTATAACCCCAGCTCCAGGGAATCTGATGCTCTCTTTTGGAACCATAGACACCCACACACTGGTGTGCACATACAACACACACACATACACATTAATAAAAAATAAAACCACCAAGTAATTATTTAAAAATAGACATTGATAAGTTGTCAGCAGTAGCTACATATTGGGGTTTCAGTTTTCAGTTTTATTAAATATTTAAGTATACTAATATCTATAGTGTCTGTGCCTGAGACAGAGTCAACCTTGTAGTACTAGTTGGCCTGGACCTCACTATAAACCATGTGGTCTCAAGCTGGTTATCCCTTGCGTTTTCCTTCAGTGCTAGGATGCTGCCATATATGGCCAATACTGTAATCTTTAGGGATGGACCTTCCAGATGTAGGTATTCGGTATACTGTATGGCTTGTTAACTTCCTTTATTTTTCTTTGTAGGAGATTGTCATTTTTTTTATTCATGAGTATTCATTCACTTTGCAATTAGAAAAATATTCTGGCTTTCTGTTTATTCCTTTCCAGGATGTATTGCCTTTCCTTTCACCAACAAACAAACATCTGGTGCCTGTGTCCCAGGAGTCTTCTTAAGAGGAGAGGTTGCACCAATCTCTGACTCACTCTCATTCCATAGGCATTCACAAAGGCCTGCTGTGTGCCAGGCCCAGGACTATTCGCAGCAAGGCAGTGACCACGCAAGCATGGCCTACCTCCCCGGGGCCATGAGATGTGAAAGACAGAGATTCATACAGAACGGCACCCCAGAGGAGGCATATATTACCTCAGGAACGTGTAACAGGACTCCTGATGCAGGCTTAGAGGAAACTTGCTCAACGAACAGGAGAACAAGCTAAAATGTACTCTGGTTGTGTGGATGGACAGAGGGCAGACTGCTGATGTCACCCGGGAACAGAAGAATCCATTGGGATGATCCTGGAGCATGCGGGCTCTGTCCACAGAGACCCCTATGCGCTTGGACAGCTAAGCCCCTTCAGTCTACAAGGCTCTTTCCCATGAGGCCATGACACTGAGGCGCCATGTGTGAAAAGGAACCCAGCAGAGCTTCCTAGTGGCTGTGAGCCACTTAGATTCCCACCACACATGCGTGGCTGACTCAACCTGGGAAGCCCTCACTTCCAACTCTGCTGTGGATGTGAGATAGCAATGCTCAACATCCTGCTACTGAGTCAAGTTTCAATCAGCACTGTGCTGTGTCCTGGTGTGAGTTTGTTTCTAGGATTGGTTAAGCCCTAATTCCTGGGAGGATGGGTTACCAGGCCTTGACTCTGACTGCTGCGAGCTGTAGGCTGTTCTGCTCAGGAAGGCATCACCTCTGAAGGAAGTTTCACAGGTCCCTGGGACACTCCTGGACTTCCTATTTTCTGACCTGCATTCTAAAATTTTCCTCCATTTTTTTTTACTTGAAACCATGGGCAAATTAAGAGCAATATGCCAACAGCTCCCAAATAACACCAAAAGGTAGCACCCACTTGCCCACATGTGAACTACATAGATCTGTTTTTATCACTAAAGGACCCCCCCCTGGGGTTTCATATAGCCAACATTTGAGCATTGTTATGCTGACTTAGCATAACAGTGACTTATGTAACTTAGCAGCAAAATTAAAAGAAGTACAGTGTGGAGAAAGCAATGATAGCAAAAGCATGCAAGGGAGCTGTCCAATCAGATCTTCTTGTGGGTTTCATGTGGATGGCAGTCTTGTAAAAATAAATAAATAAATAAATAAATAAATAAATAACCAAAGGAATGTTCCATTCGTCCTTTCTCCACCGCAAGGAGGCCAAGCCAGGTTTAGAGGTTCATGGCCCGTCCATCCAGCATGGGAGTAAGAGCTACTCTGGGTTATGTCCTGAGACTCCCACTCTAGAAAGCAAAACCACAACAACAACATTAAGAAAAGAGGCTTGAGACTGTGCCTACCTGACTTTCCCCGGGATGAGTAAACGGAGATATGGCCGGAAACTTCTTCCATTCCAGGATTGATGTATCTCAGAATAATGCGGAACAAGGAGCGGCTTGACTTCCTCACAGACAATCTTACCCTCACTTCATTCTGAAAAGTACCCCAAAACAACATGAAGTGTAGAGGAGAAAGGTGGCGGCAAAGAGCCAAGAAAACAGTGACTTAAGTTTCCCCATTAGCTCTATAAGACACACACACACACACTCACACACACTCACATGCATACATGCTCAATAAGTCCCCAGTTAGGTGGAAATAGGCAGGGCTAAAAAGAAAGCCAAGCCACTTACAATGCCAGTGGTGGTAGAATGCCCCCCTCAGAAGCTGGGGCTCTTTTCCAGCATTTTTTGTAACCAGGAAGACAGACTGGAATATTAGATGGACTAGTCCATAGGGTCACAGTGACAGGGACAACCATGACTGGCTGGGAAAGCCAAAGGCAGAAGACAGAGAAGGAAAGGGAAGCACACCATTTTGGGCCACCATTCAATAGAGACCACTTCACAGGCATGGCATCACATGACTACAGACAGTAATAGTCGGAGAGCAACGCTTAAGGACCCCAAAAGTGTTTGTGATAAAAACCTAGACGCAACTAAATATGCCTCTTTTGTCTTAGGAAGTTTTATGTCAAGCTTTTATCCAAAAACAATGTTAGCTTTTGAAATAGAAGAGAGGTCTTGTGTGTCTCTAAGCTCTAGGCTCACACAATGCTCTCTAAAACTGATAATGCAAGTAAATTATCATTTATTCATATTTATTTATTGTATGATAATAAGCTTTTCTCCTGCATATATGTATTTGCATCAAGGTCAAAAGAGGGTAGGAGATCCCTTGGACCTGGAAATAGGGATTCTTGTAAACCACCATGTGGATGCTGGGAACTGGACCCAGGTCCTCTGTAAGAGCAATGAGAGCTATTAACCTCCACGCCATCTCTCCAGACACAAGGATAAGTCATTTTTATTCAGAACCACAAACTGTGTGTCCAGACCCAGCTATGATCCAAGGGAGGCTCACGGTGTGTGAAGTCTTGTTTCGCTCCATCCTTTCCCAGCTATCTTGGTTTCAATGGAGAGGACCATATGTTATGAGGGACGCAGAGACAACCAAGGCTGACTTCCAGAGGACCACTAGCTCTGGCGCACAAGCTGTGAGTGATGTCCATGCAGGAATTCCCACCAGCCCTAAGAATTTGATCGAATTCATTTTTCAATTTCAGTATCAATTGGGAAATAAATGTTCAAGGATGAATTAAAAGAATAAAGCAAGTGGTCAAGCAGAGGAGACCACAGGCCCTCTGACCCAAAGGCTTCCTCACAAAAACTGTCATCTGAAATGGATTCTATTGGGTCAACCAAATATTCTGTTAAACTTCAAACATCTGTGAGATTACCTACACTGGGCTCAGTCTCAGCCGCTTATCAGGACTTGATGGAATCCACTAAAATCTTATGACTACTGAAGATCTTCACTGTAGACCAGGGTTGGGGCTGACTCAGTGAAGAGCTTGCAGAGGATGTGAGTTTAGTTCTCAGCATCTAAGTTCTGTGGCTCACAACCTCCTGTTGTGAGCAGATCTGGGAGATCTTCTAGTCCCTTCTGCAGATGCCTGCATTCTCCTGTGCCACACCTCCACACATGCACACATGGTGTGTGCATTCTCCTGTGCCATGCCTCCACACATGCACACATGGTGTGCAAGCACTTAGGGGACAGAGGCAGGCAGAACTCTAGGAATTAAAGATCAGTCTGATCTGCATAGTGTTCCCCAGGTTAGCCATGGCTCCATGATATGACCCTGTCTCAGAAAGAGACTGAATTTGTATATGTGGGAAGAGAGGGAGAAATATGGATGCCTTACAGGCCTCTGTGGAAAAGGCAGCTCCACTGGGGAGAATTTGGCCAGGCGAACACATCATTAGGGTGAAGGGGGGCTCTAAGAGGTCTGTGGACCGGCCCAGGCCATCTATGACTCTATTAGTCCCGATCTACCACGGTCATCAGTTCATTTCTCTCACATCTACCTCAAAGCAGCTTAAGGAACCAGCCTCAAAGGGAAGGGCTGAGGGTAAAATTTACTTAAGGACTCTACACATCTGGCTAGAAATACTGCATCAGTCCTATAGGTAGACAAATGATGTACCCATCCCTTACTGTACCGTGAAGGCAAGATAAATAAATGGTTGTGACAGAGAGGAGTGGAGGGAAGGAGACAGAAAAGCCAAACAGCACCAAAGAGCATCCTTTACCCTGGTCTCCACTCACAGCAGCGTCCCAAATCTGTAACGCCGAGCAGGGGAAGGTGATGCGTGTCTGGTGCTATGCATTTAGGAGGCTGAGGCGGCAGGACTGCGGGCTTAGACTAGCCTGAGCCTCACAGCTAGACTCCGTGACCTCTGCTGGAGGAGGAGGGGCTAGCTGTGTCAGAAGCCTTCAAGTCAGCTTGGTTTTGTTTTCCATAAATGCCATTAAAGATAAACGTTCTCTGTGTTTTAGTATAGTTTAATATCATGTAAGAAATTTGCTTCTATGAAAAGCCTCCAAAGACAAGTACTATCTTCAGTTTCTTTATTTTCTGATTCAGTGGCCAATTTAAAGTAACTATGACATCCAAGTACATATTTATTAGTTAAAACCTTGCCCGATCTTAAATCCCAAGCCTAGCTTCCAAGCCAGCCCTGGCCACTACTCTATAGAAAATGAATCCTAGAACAGGTCCTGGGGGCGGTGTAGCTTTTAGGCCATGAGAGTGCTGTGTAGATATATAAGGTTCTCCTGAAATGAGCCGTGGTCTTCTGACTGTATACCTGTACCGAGGTCATTGGGGCATATCCTCGCCAGCTAAACTCAGGGAATACCAGGGGATCAAATCCAAACCGCAGCTCTCTTCCGTTAGGTCCAGTGCCATCTTCAACCTCATACTTCATGTGGTGCAAATCCGGGAAGTAGTAGTTATTTTCAGGCCTTTGTCAATCACAAGTAAAGGGATGTGAGTAGTTAGGCTCATGGGTAATCTGAATGTCATTCCTAATAGATGCTGCTGAAGGAACACAGCCAACTCACTAAGCCCATTGAATGAGAACAGAGGAAGGTTATCCCCTCTCTTGCTCTATACGATTGCTTTTATTCTGGAAAATGCTGGCCCAGAGCACATCCAAGACCCAGCCATCCCAAGGAAGTCACTAAATTGAGGAAGTCACTTAGCACAAGTCATGAGATCACCCACATACCCTACTGTGTTCTAACGGCTGCCAACAATTAATAAAATTTAATAGCTTCTTCCTCCCTCAGTCTGCTCACACACTCACACATTTTGCAAACATCAGTAATGTGTGGCGGCACTGTGGCTAAGCATCATGATAGAGTACTGTATATAGTAAACATATATAACTTTTATCATATTCTTATGTGTTCATTTGTGTGCACACATATGTATGCACATGTACATAGATGAGCACTTGTGGAGGTCAGAGGGCAGCTTGCTGGGGTTGCTTCTCTCTTCCCGCTCTGTAGGTCCTGAGGATTGAACTTGAGTGGTCAGGCTGGCAACAGGTGGCTTTCCCGTCTGAGTCATTTATAGGTGACTTCCTTTGGCAAGTCCGATTGTGGCCATCATAAGGAAGGCTTTAAAACACCCAGTGTTAAGTGGCTTCCACACTCAAACTACTCAAGAGTTCTTCAAGCCAATATATATATATATATATATATATATATATATATATATATATATATATATATATATACATATTGGCGTGTGTGTGTGTGTGTGTGTGTGTGTGTGTGTGTGTGTGTGAATCTGTAAAAAGAAATAACACTTAATGGGTTTAAAGACATAAAGATCTATCAGTCAGCGGGAATAAAAGCCACGCCCCTACACTGTGAGCACAGGGGGATCGATTGGATTCCAGCACAGGATTTACAAAGGTCCACAGGAGTTTTTTTCTCCATCACTTCAATATTCATCCAGGAATCCATTCTAAATAATTGCTACAAACATGTTAAAACACTGACAATGTGGAAAACAACATGATTGAGCCAAAACTATAAAGCAAACAAATTATAAAATACTTTGGGGCTGGAGAGATGGCTCAGTAATTAAGGACTGCTCTTCCAGAGGTCCTGAGTTCAATTCCCAACAACCACATGGTGGCTCACAACCATCTATAATGGGATCCAATGCCCTCCTCTGGTGTACTTATATATAATAAATAAATACATCTTTTTAAAAAATAAAAAAATAAAATATTTTGTAGGCATTAATATTTTGAGGACTTTTTAATGATATACGAAATGCTTATATGTAGTTAAATAAATTGATTTTAAAATATTCATAAAAGGCTAAGTTTTAATTGTAAATAAAATCAAACCAATAATATTTTTCAAGGTTTTCTTAGAGAGGAGCAGTGCAGATTTTTCTTTGCCCTTTCATTTGTATGAGTTTTCTGACATTTCTAAAATGAATATACATTTATGGTCATAAAAATTAGAGAACATAGTGAATGACTTCAAAACTTATAAGGAAATCTAAACAAGCTCAGATATGTGACTGAGCTAATGTTTGGGGAGATTTTTTCCTAAGACTGCAGGTCTGCCCATCTGGACAGAGAGGCTGAGTCCCACATTGGTGGTTTATCACACTGTAGTGTGGTTTTCATTCATTATCATGCCACAGGCTGTATTCTCAGTATTTCACAGTATTTCCTGTGTACTAAAATGTTTTCATCTGTTGGTGGGCAACTCATTTCTGTTGGGTTGTATTACTTTCTCCTATGTGTGTCCATGTAGCTTTAGCTGGGATGCTCAGCCACAAGGGCCAATAGAGAGGGCAAGGGACAGTCGCAGCCAGCAGCACTCAGAACTACATCAAAGGATGTCTTAATTGATCTGTTGATGATGCAGGAGGAGAAGGTGCTTGAGATTTTGAGAATTTTACATTACGTGGAGTTTTGGGCATATGACTGAAAACCAAAGAGTTGAGATTTCGATTTCTCCTCCTTCCATGGAAGAAAGACTTATAGTCGGGTTATCACACCCAGAGTCACACGTTCTACACCCAACCTGCCCCAGCCTCTGCCCTTCCTGCTTTTCTTCTTAGCTTCCTTTCCAGTTGCCTCTGTTTTGAGACTTTGCCCACCCACCTTATTCTAACTCACCTGACATCTGTACTCCCTCCCCAAGGGACACAAGCAAGAACTAAATTATGTCACTGCTCCAGAAGCCTGGGCAAATGTGGGGAGCCCCGGAGAACGGGCTGGCCCCTGTGGGGAGCCCCGGAGAACAGAGCCGGCCCCTGTGGGGAGCCCCGGAGAACCGAGCTGGCCCCTGTTTTTGTCCTCTCCTTGCTGTGGCTCGCAGAGAGGCTCCAGCCTCTAATGGGCATGCTGCAAGCTGTTTGCATTTTATTTTTATAATGATTTATTTGTTTAGTTTCTTCCACCTGTCTACTTCAAGCCTGGGGACTTTGGGATGGGGAGGTTTTGCGGCTTATGCTCTTTATGGACACTGTAATCTGCTATTGTAATTAGCTCGTGGTCACATGTCGAGGTTCCGAGTACACTGACAGCTGCACCTGCCTCCCTAGGATTGCTCCGATGGCCTCGGTCACGCGAGTGTGGAAGACTCACCTCCGGCACTGCTCCCCTTCGATGTGCTCTCTGCACTGGCATTCTCCCGAGGGCCCACTACACATGGTGGTCAGCGCCCCGCCAATATCACACTGACACCCTGGAAGTCAAGAAACGGTTGGGGTTACTACCAAACTGTCTCCCTGACAGACGTTCCCTCCCTCCGAGAAGAAAGCTCTGACATTCTCAGCCCTGTGTTGCAGCTTCTTTCCTCTCCCAGACCCTAGATCAGGCAGGGACAAGAATGGCCTGTCCCCTCAAAGTTCCACCTCTTATTTCAAGATGTGTGACTACAGGCCAGCAGGTGGGTACACTGTTCTCAGGTCAAAAACGACAGTAGCCCCGGAGCTGAGCATGGTTAACTAGCCTGGGAAGAGCCATCTATCAGTCAAGTGCTTCCCTGTGACAGGATTCTCCCTGTCCAATCACACTGAAATATTAGTTGGGCGCCACCTGTTGTGGGAAATACTAAGATGAAACCACCAGCTCTCCTTGCTCCTGCTTCTCTCAGCCCACCAACTCCCTGTTGGGCCTGACCTGCAGGCTTCCCACACTCCTCCCCTCTCTCCGGTTAGCCCCTCCCCCTGCAGCCCGCAGCATCCAATCGCTGTGTTCCCTGCTCTGGCTCGCTTGTCCCTACAGCTGCTAGTTCCTTCTCCGCCATAAACCTCTGTAATGGGTGGTCCCACATTCCAGTAACCAAGTAAATCAAAACTCTTGAAGATTATAATTATTTATGTATCAATAAATTCTCAATTTACAAGATGCCAATACAGTAATTTAAGAACCAATTGATAATTATAAAAGCTGCCCACCTAGATTATACAAATTATCCCAATTATTCTAACATTATGATAGCGTAACTACCTGTGGTTATCTAAGGCCACTCTGGGTCAGGTTCTTCCTTCTGTCTGTCCTCCTCCATCTTAGCCTTCTCACTTCTCCCCCAGATGCTCCCTGTAACTCTTGGCTCCGCCTCCCGTCCCCCTCCCCCCCCAATCACAGGCCTCCTGCTGCCCTGGTATTTTAGTGTGGTTGGACAAGGAAAATCCTGTCACACCACACAGACATGGAAAGAATAGCAGCAGACACCTGTAATTTCAGCGCTGACAGTACAGAGACAGGAGGATCCCTGGTACTGATTGATTAGGAATAGTCAAATTAGCAAGCCCCAGGTTCAGGAAAGACCCTGTCTCAAAAAATAAAGTGGAAATCAACGGAAGGGGGTACCTGACATAGACCTCTAGCTTCCCACACAGAGACGCACATATACATGAACATGAATACACACACGCGCGCGCACACACACACATACACACACACACACAGAGAGAGAGAGAGAGAGAGAGAGAGAGAGAGAGAGAGAGAGAGAGGACAGCATTGCTGTAAATAACTTTGATGAGGTGGCCCATGTGGAAGTCAAGAGTAGCCTTGTAGGCCACCTACTTCTGGAATTTCATTATTTAATACAAGCATATATCTAATTATCTGGCTTTCTAGTTAATATGAAACACAGTCTCAATGTGACTAAGCCTTGGTGTTAGTCAATATTAGCACACAGCCTCCATCCCACATATGTAGTTTGTAAATAAACTAAGAGTGTCCTGGTAGAAAAGGAGTGGAAACAGCACAACCTGAGGGTCACCGCAAGAGTCAACACGATACTTGGCCAAGTTCTCGAGAGAGAATAGTCGCGCTCCATCCCTGAAAGGCAAGGCCGGAATCCCGGCAGCCTCTATCCTTCAGCACTTAGGCTTCCCTAAGCACTGCCAAATGTCTCTACCTTGACAGCCAAAGTAATTGCTCTTCTCCAAAGAGAAATAGCCATCTTCACAAGTGTCACAGGCATCACCAGTCACGTGGGCTTTGCAGCTGCAGTCACTGTCCTCCTGTAGAGCAATGAGGCAGACAGCAGCATTTGATACCCAGGATTCACCAACCTTCAGGATTGGAAGTGGCCTCATCCTACAACAGGACGCAGGGTGGCCAGGACTGGAAAAGCATGCCATGGTCAGGACGACTAGCTAGGGACTGGTACCCTGATCCCGAAATCCCACAATCGACCACTGCAGCATCCCGCAGCCATCACATGGGAAGATGCCCCGTGTTACCTGCCCACACTCTCCAATTCTGCTCGCTGTCCCTGCCTCGTGGCACTGGCACTCTGTGAAGATAAAACAGGGTTTCTGTGATCCAGGAGTTGCACAAGAACAGTTCCCTGGCCCTAGGGACATTACTCGCCTACGGCAAAACTCGTGTGGCTGGACTTTCCTGCAGACTTAAGCGACATTCACCCTGCACTGCTGGGGCCTAAATCTGGATTGCTTTCTAAGGTTAGTAGACAGATCAGTCAAGGCAATACGTCAATACTGTTAGTAGACAGATCAGTCAAGCCAATAAGAGTAATGGCTAGCTTATGGCTACTGCAGCACAGAGTTTATAAATGTTTCCAATGTCAAGGTCATTATTGATGTGTCTGAATAAAAATACACTCTTGCCCTAAACGTGGTCATTTCACTTAGACCTTTTGCTATGTGTTTTTACCTGGTATCTCGGCCTTAATAATTGTATAAAATGAAGATGTAGATACATGCAATCGTTAATTATGTGCATTACAATTAAAACTTAGCCAGAAAGAGTAGTCTATAAAGACAAAGAGTTCAAAGGCCTTCCCAAATAACAAAACTCAAATGAAAACAGTATAGATGAATCGTTGCCTGAAAATTGCAGATCTACCCTTGAGTGGAGGTGGGGGACACCATAGCGTTACGCGGCGTGTTAAACAAATCAAGTTGGTTTGACACAGAGCTCTCTTAACATAGCCCACCAAATCAACTAAGCAGGGCTCCCATAGGCTCACAGAGACTGAAACCGCTATCACGGGGTATACTGGCTGGTTTTGTGTGTCAACTTGACACAGGCTGGAGTTATCACAGAGAAGCTTCAGTTGGAGAAGTGCCTCCATGAGATCCAGCTGTGAGGCATTTTCTCAATTAGTGATCAAGGAGGGAGGGCCCCTTGTGGGTGGTGCCATCTCTGGGCTGGTATTCTTGGGTTCTATAAGAGAGCAGGCCAGGGGAAGCAAGCCAGTAAGAAACATCTCTCATGGCCTCTGCATCAGCTCCTGCTTCCTAACCTGCTTGAGTTCCAGTCCTGACTTCCTTTGGTGATGAACAGCAGTGTGGAAGTGTACGCTGAATAAAGCCTTTCCTCCCCAACTTACTTCTTAGTCATGGTGTTTGTGCAGGAATAGAAACCCTGACTAAGACACGGGGCTTGCACCATTCCTGTACAGAATGTTATGTCTGTTAGCTGGGTGTTTTGTGGGACTCCTAATAGCAGGAGCAGGTATGTCTCTGACTCTTTGCCCACTCTTGAGACCTTTTTCCTTTCTCTCCTTGTGGGTTGCCTTACCCAGCCTTGAGGGCTTTTTTGCCTTGTCTTATTCTATCTTTTTTATCCTGTTTGGCTGTTGTGCCTTGGAGGCTGTTCTTTTCAAAAAAGGAAATGGGGGGTGAGCAGTGGGAGATGAATCTGGGGGAGGTGGAGGTGGTGAGGAGCTGGAAGGAGTGAAAGGGGAAACTGGTTGGGATAAATAATCTGAGAGAAGAATCTATTTCAATAAAGAGAAAAAGAAGTGCTGTCTTGTCGATGCCAAAACAGGCATCGTGGAAGGCAAAAGTAAAGAGGCAAGGATTCTAAAATCCGTGGTAGTATAAGCGGCGGCTCACCTGAGCATCCACGGGGGTTTCCTTTGGCCAGATCCCAATACAATGGTTTACAGACGCTACATGTAGGACTTGCAACATGCTGCTTGCACTGGCAATAACCCTAGAAATGAAAATCAAACTGACGTTTGGCATTTTGAAATCAAGATCTATTTCAAATACGTGTTTTGAGCAAAGTTTTGTTAGCAAAAATAAATTTTGACCATGTCAAAGGTCATATTAAGCCCAGGGACATATTAAATCCCAGGGTTACTTTAAAGAGTCTTTTGACCTTTAAAAGGGGGTGGGGGGTACTCTGCAGCAGTTAGGGACCCAGCAGACAGGACCCATCCACCTTCTGGCCTGTGCCTTCCACCAGGGCAGATCATCAGCTTGCCTGCTCCTCTGAAGGCCTCCCAGGAGATACAGTCAGGGCCACAGGTCTCCCAAGAGACCTGCAGCAACCCAGGGACCCAGGAGGCAGGTTCCAGACCAGGCCAGTTAATACCAGAAATAGCCAGATGTTGAGAAGCAAGCACAAGACCATCAGCAGCAGAAGCCAATATATCTTGGCGCCATCAGAACTGGGCAAGCCATTTGGACCAGGGAGCCCAGCAGCTCCACAGTCTTCTGTGCACAGCACACCAGGAGAGTGTTGGTCTCCCAGGAGTATGGGCATAGGCTTACAGGCCGACAAGAAGGATAAGCTCGAGCGAGAGTCAACAAGACCAACTAACATCAGAGATAACCAGATGGTGAAAGGCAAGCACAAGAACCCTACCAACAGAAACCAAGGCTACTTGGCAGCATCAAAACCCAGCAAGTCCCAGATATCCCAACACACTGGAAAAGCAAAAGTTGGATTTAAAATCATATCTCATGATGCTGATAGAGGACATCAAGAAGGACATAAATAACTCCCATAAAGAAATACAGAAGAACATGGGTCAACAGGTAGAAGTCCTTAAAGAGGATACACAAAAATCCCTTAAAGAAATACAGAAGACTCTGGAGAGATGGCTCAGCAGTTAAGAGCATTGTTTGCTCTTCCAGAGGTCCTGAGTTCTATCCCCAGCAACCACATGGTGACTCAAAACCATCTATAATGGAATCCCATGCTGTCTTCTGGTGTGTGTAGAATGGTGTACTCATATAATAAATAAGTCTTTTTTTAAAAAAGGAGAACATGGTTCAACAGACAGAAGCCCTTAAAGAGGAAAGACAAAAATCTCTTAAAGAATTACAGGAAAACATAAATAAACAAGTGAAGGAACTGAATAAAACCAGCCAGGATCTAAAAATGGAAGTAGAAACAATAAATCACAAAGGGAGACAACTTTGGAGATAGAAAACCTTGGAAAGAAATCAGGAGTCATAGATGCATCAACAACAGAATGCAAGAGTTAGGAGAAAGAAATCAAGAGTCATAGATACATCAACAACAGAATACAAGAGTTAGGAGAAAGAACCTCAGGTGCTGAAGATAACAGAGAAAACACTGACTCAACAGTCAAAGAAAATGCAAAATGCAAAAGGCTTGTAACCCAAAACATCCAGCAAATCCAGGATAAAATGAGAACACCAAACCTCAGGATTATAGGTATAAAAGAGAGTGAAGATTTATAACGTGAAGGGCCAGTAAAATATCTTCAACAAAATTATAGAAGAAAACTTCCCTAACCTAAAGAAAGAGATGCCCATGAACATATAAAAGAAGCCTATAAGAACTCCAAACAGACTAGACCAGAACAGAAATTCCTTCCTGCACATAATAATCAAAACAACAAATGCACTAATCAAACAAGAAATATTAAAAGCAGTAAGGGGAAAAGGTCAAGTAACTTATGAAGGCAGGCCTATAAGAATCACACTAGACTTCTCATCTGAGACGATGAAAGCTAGAATATACTGGGCATATCTCATACAGACTCTAAGAGAGCACAAATGCCAGCCAAGACTACTATACCCAGCAAAACTCTCAATCACCATAGATGGAGAAACCAAGATATTCCATGACAAAACGAAATTTATACAGTACCTTTCCACAGATCCAGCCCTACAAAGGATAATAGATGGAAAACGCCAACAAAAGGAGGGAAATTACATCCTAGAAAAAGCAAGAAAGCAATCTTCTTTCAAAAAACCCAAAAGAAGATAACTACACAAACATAAAAATAGCATCAAAAATAACAGGAAGCAACAATCACTATTCCTTACTATCTCTTAACATTAATGGACTCAATTCCCCCAATAAAAAGACATAGACTAACAGACTTAATATGTAAACAGGACCTAGCACTTTGCTGCATACAGGAAGTGCACCTCAGTGTCAAAGACAAACACTACCTCAGAGTAAAAGACTGGAAAGCAATTTTCCAAGCAAATGGTCCCAGGAAACAAGCTTGAATAGCCATTTTAATATCAGATAAAGTCAACTTTCAACCAAAGTCATCAGAAAAGACATGGAAGGACACTTCATACTCATCAAAGAAAAAAATCTACCAAAAAGAACTCTCAATTCTGAACACCTATGCTCCAAATCCAACGGCACCCACATTCATAAAAGAAACTTTACTAAAGCTCAAAGTACACATTACACCTCACATAATAATTGTGGGTGACTTCAACACCCCACTCTCATCAATGGACAGATCAGGGAAACACAAACTAAACAGAGACACAGTAAAACTAACAGAAGTTATAGGCCAATGGATTTAATAGATATTAGATTTAATAGATAATAGATTTATTAGATAATAGATTTAATAGATAATAGATTTAATAGAACATTTTATCCTAAAACAAAAGAATATACCTTCTTCTCAGCACCTCATGGTACCTTCTCCAAAACTGACCATATAATTGGTCACAAAACACACCCCAACAGATATGAGAAGACTGAAATAATCCCATGCTTCCTATCAGATCACTACAGATTAAGGCTGATTTTCAATAGCAACAAAAACAACAGAAAGCCCACATACACAAGGAAGCTGAACAATGCTCTTCTCAATGATACCTTGGTCAAGGAAGAAATAAGGAAAGAAAACAAAGACTTTTTAGAATTTAATGGAAATGAAGGCACAACTTACCCAAACTTATGGGACACAATGAAAGCAGTGCTAAGAGGAAAACTCACAGCTCTGAGTGCCTCCAAAAAGAAACTGGAGAGAGCATACACTAGCAACCTAACAGCACAACTGAAAGCTCTAGAACAGAAAGAAGCTAATACACCCAAGGGGAGTAGAAGGCAGAAAATAATAAAACTCAGGGCTGAAATCAACCAAGTAGAAACAAAAAGAACTATACAAAGAATCAACAAAACCAGGAGCTGGTTCTTTGAGAAAATCAACAAGATAGACAAACCCTTAGCCAGACTAACCAGAAGGCACAGAGACAGTATCCAAATTAAAATTAGAAATGAAAAGGGATATATAACAAGAGAAAGTGAGGAAATTTAAAAAAAAAAACATCAGATCCTACTACAAAAGCCTATACTCAACAGGAAAATCTCAATGAAATGGACAATTTTCTAGACAGATACTAAATACCAAAGTTAAATCAGGATCAGATAGGCCATCTAAACATTCCCATAACCCTAAAGAAATAGAAGCAGTCACTGAAAGTCTTCCAACTAAAAAGAGCACAGGACCAGATGGTTTTAGTGCAGAATTCTATCAGACCTTCAAAGAAGACCTAACACCAATACTTTTCAAACTATTGCACAAAATAGAAACAGAAGGAATACTACCAAACTCATTCTATGAAGCCACAACTACACTGATACCAAAACCACACAAAGATACAACAAAGAAAGAGAACTTCAGACCAATTTCCCTTATGAATATTGATGCAAAAATACACAATAAAATTCTTGCCAGCTGAATCCAAGAACACATCAAAATGATCATTCATCATGATCAAGTAGGCTTCATCCCAGGGATGCAGGGATGGTTCAATGTATGGAAATCCATCAATGTAATCCACTACATAAAGTCAAAGAAAAAAAACCCACAGGGTCATTTCATTAGATGTTGAAAAGGCATTTGACAAAATTCAGCATCCTTTCATGTTAAAAGTCTTGGAAAGATCAGGAATTCAAGGCCCATACCTAAACATAGTGAAAGCAATATATTGCAAACCAGTAGCCAACATCAAACTAAATGGAGAGAAACTTTAAGCAATCCCAATAAAATCAGGGACTAGACAAGGCTGCCCTCTCTCTACATATCTATTCAATATAGTTCTTGAAGTTTTAGCTAGAGCAATTAGACAACAAAAGGAGGTCAAACGGATACAAATTGGAAAGGAAGAAGTCAAACTGTCACTATTTGCAGATGATATGATAGTCTACTTAAGCAACCCAAGTAATTCCACCAGAGAACTTCTACAGCTTGATAAACTCCTACAGCTTCAGCAAAGTGGTCAGATATAAAATTAACTCAAATCAGTAGCTTTGAGTTAAACAGGCTGAGAAAGAAATTAGGAAAATGACACCCTTCACAATAGTCACAAACAATATAAAGTATCTTGATGTGACTCCAACCAAACAAGTAAAAGATCTGTATGACAAGAACTTTAAGTCTCTGAAGAAAGAAATCGAAGACCTCAGAAGATGGAAACATCTCCCATGCTCATGGATTGGCAGGATTAATATAGTAAAAATGGCCATCTTGCCAAAAGCAATCTACAGATTCACTGCAATCACCGTCAAAATTCCAACTCAATTCTTCATAGAATTAGAAAGAGCAATTCTCAAATTCATCTGGAATAACAAAAAACCCAGGATAGTTAAAACTATTCTCACCAATAAAAGAACTTCTGGTACAGTCAGTATTCCGGACCTCAAGCAGTACTACAGAGCGATAGTGATAAAAACTGCATGGTATTGGTACAGTGACAGGCAGGTAGATCAATGGAATAGAACCGAAGACCTAGAAATGAACCCACACACCTATGGTCACTTGACCTTTGACAAAGGAGCTAAAACCATCCAGTCGAGAAAAGACAGCATCTTCAACAAATGGTGCTGGTTCAACTGGCAGCTAGCATGCAGAAGACTGCAAATCAATCCACTCTTATCTCCTTGTACAAAGCTCAAAGTCAAGTGGATCAAGGACATCCACATAAAATCAGATATAGTGAAACTAATAAAAAAGAAAGTAGGGAAGAGTCTTGAGCACATGGACACAGGGGAAAAGTTCCTGAGCAGGACACCAATAGCTTATGTTCTAAGATCAAGAATGAACAAATGGGAACCTCATGAAATTACAAAGTTTCTGTAAGGCAAAGGACATCATCAATAGGACAAAAGGGCAACTAACAAATTGGGGAAAGATATTTATTTACCTATCCTACATCCAACAGAGGGCTAATATCCAATATATACAAAGAACTCAAGAAGTTAGACTCCAGAGAACCAAATAACCCTGTTAAAGAATGGGGTACAGAGCTAAACGAAGAATTTTCAACTGAGGAATATGGAATGGCTGAGAAGCACCTAAAGAAATATTCAACATCCTTAGTCATCGGGGAAATGCAAATCAAAACAACCCTGAGATTTCACCTCACACCAGTCAGAATGGCTAATATCAAAACTTCAGGAGACAGCAGGCACTGGCGAGGATGTGGAGAAAGAGGAACACTCCTCTACTGCTGGTGGGATTGTAAGCTGGTACAACCACTCTGGAAATCAGTTCGGCGGTTCCTCAGAATATTGGGAATAATATTACCAGAGGACCCTGCTATACCACTCTTGGGCACATACCCAGAGGATTCCCCAGCATGTAATAAGGACACATGCTCCACTATGTTCATAGCAGCCTTATTTATAATAGCCAGAAGCTAGAAAGAATCCAGATGTCCCTCAACAGAGGAATATCTACAGAAAATGTGGTACATTTACACAATGGAATACTACTCAGCTATTAAAAACAATGAATTTATGAAATTCTTAAGCAAATGGATGGAACTAGAAAACATCATCCTGAGTGAGGTAACCCAATCACAACAGAAGACACATGGTATGTACTCACTGATAAGTAGATATTAGCACAGAAGCCTGGATTACCCAAGATACAATTCACAGATCAAACTAAGCTCAAGAAGAAGGAAGAGCAAAGTATGGATACTATGGTCCTTCTTAGAAGGAGGAACAAAATACCCATAAGAGGAGATAGAGAAACAAAATGTGGAGCAGAGACTGAGGGAAAGACCATCCAAAGACTGCCCCTCCTAGGGACCCATCCCATACACAGTTATAAAATCCAGATACTATCGTGGATGCCAAGAAGTGATTGCTGACAGGAGCCTGATATAGCTGTCCTCTGGGAGGCTCTGCCAGTGCATGACAAATACAGAGGGGGACACTCTCAGCCAACCACTGAACTGAACACAGGGTCCCCAGTGCAGGAGCTAGAGAAAGGACCCAAGGAACTGAAGGGGGTTGCAGTACGCCACAGGAGGAACAACGATATGAGCCACCAAGTACACCCCCAGAGCTCCCAGGGACTAAACCACCAACCAAAGAGTATACATGGAGGGACCCATGGCAGCAGAGGATGGCCTTGTTGGACATCAAAGGGAGGAGAGGCCCTTGATCCTGAGAAGGTTAGATGCTCCATTATAGGGAAATGCCAGGACAGGGAAGCAGGAGTGGGTGGATTGGTGAGCAGGGGGAGGGGGAGATGGGTTGGGGGATTTTCAGGCAGTGGGAGGAGGGGGAACCAGGAAAAGGGACATTTGAAATATAAATAAAGAATATATCTAGTAAAACAAAATAACTTCAAATGTAGTCAAACGGGGTAGGGAAGAAGCCAGCAAGCCCTGGATACCCCAACACAACTAAATACCAAGATGCTGACTTAAAATCCTATCTTATGAAGATAATGGAGTCCTTTAAGGAGGATATAAATAACTTACTGAAAGAAATACAGGAAAACACAGGTAAACAGATGCAAGCTCTTAAAGAGGAAACAAATAAATCCCTTAAAGAAATACAAGAAAACGCAATCAAACCGGTGAAGGAATTGAACGAACTGCTCCAAGACCTAGAATTGGAAGTAAAAAACAATAATGAAAATGCAGACAGAGGCAACCCAGGAAAGAGGTTGGGAGCTACAGAGGAAAGCATTAACAATGGAATACAAGAGATGAGAGAGAGAGAGAGAGAGAGAGAGAGAGAGAGAGAGAGAGAGAGAGAGAGAGAGAGAGAGAGAATCTCAGGTGCAGAAGATACCTTAGAAGATACTGACACAGCAGTCAAAGAAAATACAAAACATAAAAAAAAACTCCCCACCCAAAACATCCAGGAAATACAGCACACAATGAAAAGACCAAACCTATGAGTAACATGAACAGAAGAGAGCAAAGATTCCCAGCTCAAAGGACCAGAAAACGTCTTCAACAAAGTTATAGAAGAAAACTTTCCCAGGCTAAAAAGAAAAAAGAGATGGCCATAAATGGACAAGAAGCCTATAGAACACCAAATAGATTGAACCAGAAAAGAAAATCCTCTTATCACATAATAATCAAAACACTAAATGCACAGAACAAAGAATATTAAAAGCAGTAAGGAAAAAAGGCCAAGTAACCTATAAAGGCAGACCTACCAGAATTACATCAGAATTCTCAACAGAGACCCTAAAATCCAGAAGAGCCTAGACAGAAGTCATGCAGACCCTAAAAGAACACAAATGCCGGCCCAGGCTACTATACCCTGCAAAATTCTCAACCATCCTAGACAGATAAACCAAAATATTCCATGACAAAACCAAATTTAAACAATATCTACCTACCAATCCAGCCTACAGAGGATAATAGAAGGAAAACTCTAACACAGTAAAGGTACCTACATCACAGAAAAACAAGAAATTAATCATTTCATGACAAAACCAAATAAAAAAATCACATACACATATACACAAGAACAAACATAACAGGAACTAACAATCATCTGTCTTATTATCTCTTAATACCAATAGGCTCAATTCCCCAATAAAAAAGACGTGGGCTAACAAACTGGATATGCAAGCAGGATCCAGGATTTTGCTGCATACAGACATACACCTCAATGGCAAAGGCATATACTACCTCAGAGTAAAAGGCTAGAAAAAAAATCTTCTAAGCAAATGCCCAAGAAACAAGCAGGAGTTGCCATTCTAACATCTAATAAAATAGAGTTTCAACTGAAAGTTATCAAGTGAGAGGGAGAAGGACATTTCATATTCATCAAAGGAAAAATCCACCAAGAGAAAGTCTCAGTTCTGAACATCTATGCCAGAAATGTAAGGGCAGCCACGTTCATAAAAGAAACTTTACTAAAGCTCAAAACACATTGCACCTCACACAATAATAGTGGGAGACTTTAACACCTCACTCTCACCAATAGACAGGTCACTGAAACAGAAACTAAACAGAGACACAGTGAAACTAACAGAGGCTATAAATCAAATGTATATTTCACCCTAAAGCCAAAGAATACACTGTCTTCTCAGGACCTCATGGTACCTTCTCTAAAATTGACCATATAATCAGTCATAAAACAAGCCTCAAGAGATACAAGAAGATTGAAATAATCCCATGCATCCTATCAGATCATCATGAACTAAGGCTATACTTCAATAACAACAAAAACAACAGAAAACCTGCATACCCATGGAAACTGAACAGCTCCCTACTCAATGATAACTTAGTCAAGGAAGAAATAAAGAAATTAAATCAAAGACTTCTTGAAATTCAATGAAAATGATGACACAGCATACCCAAACTTATGGGACACTATGAAAGCAGTGCTGAGAGGAAAATTTATAGCACTAAGTGTCCTTATAGAGAAACTGGAGAGAGCTTACACTAGCAACTTAACAGCACACTTGAAAGCCCTAGAACAGAAAGAAGAAAACACACCCAAGAGGAGCAGTTTGATACAAATAATCAAACTCTATGTGGAAGTCAACCAAATAGAAACAGAATGACACGAAGACTCAACAAAACCAAAAGTTGGTTCATTAAGAAATTCAACAAGATAGATAAACGCCTAGCCAAACTAACTAAAGGGCACAGAGACAGTATCCAAATTAACAAAATCAGAAATGAAAAGTTAGAAATAACAAGAGAAACTGAGGAAATTTTAAAAAAATCATCAGATCCTACTACAAAAGCTTATATTCAACAAAACTGGAAAATCTAGATGAAATGGATGATTTTCTAGACAGATACCAAGTGCCAAAGTTTAATCAAGAGCAGGTAAACTGTCCAAACAGGCTCATATCACCTAAAGAAATAGAGGTCATTAAAAACCTCCCAACCAAAAAGAGATGCAAGAAGATTGAAATAATCCCTTGCATCCTATCAGATCATCATGAACTAAGGCTATTCAATTACAACAAAAACAACAGAAACCCTGCAAACCCATGGAAACTGAACAACTCTCTACTCAATGATAACTTGGTCAAGGAAGAAATAAAGAAATTAAATTAAAGACTTCCTGAAATTAATAGCCCAGGGCCAGATGACTTTAGTGCAGAATTCTACCAGACCTTCAAAGAAGAGATAATACCAACATTCTTCAAACTATTCCATAAAATAGAAACAGAAGGAACAATACCTAATTCATTCTATGAAGCTGCAATTACTCTGATACCTAAACCACATAAAGACCCAACAAAGATAACTTCAGACTAATTTTGCTTATGAGTATGATACAAAAATACTCAATAAAATTCTAGCAAACCAAATGCAAGAACACATCAAAACTATCATTTACCACAATCAAGCAGGCTTCATCTCAGGGATGCAAGGTTGGTTCAATATATAAACTAATGTATCCAATAACATAATCCACTATATAAACAAACTCAAAAAATGACATAATTATCTCATCAGATGCTGAAAAATCATTTGACAAAATACAATACCCCTTCATGTTAAAAGTATTGGCAAGATCAGGAATTTAAGGCCCATACCTAAACATAATAAAAGCAATATACAGCAAATCAATTAAATATCAAATGAAATGGAGAAATACTTGAAGCAACTTCACTAAAATCAAGGACAAAAACAGGACTCCACACTCTCCCTGTATCTATTCAACATAGTACTCCAAGTTCGAGCTAGAGCAGTAAGACAACAAAATGAGATCAAGGGGATACAAATTGGCAAAGAAGAAGTCAAGATATCACTATTTGCAGATGATATGATAGTATACCAGAGAACTTCTACAGCCGATAAACAACTTCATCAAAGTGGCTGGATATAAAATTAATTTAAACAAATCAGTAGCCTTCCTTTACACAAATGATAAAAGGAATGAGGAAGAAATTAGGAAAACAACTCCATTCACAACAGTCACAAATAACATAAAATATCTTGAGGTATATCTAACCAAACAAGTGAAAGATCTTTATAACAAGAACTTCAAGTTTCTCAAGAAAGAAATCAAAGAAGGCCTCAGAAAATGGAGAGATCTTCCATGCTCATGGATTAGTAGGATTAACATAGTAAAAATGGCCATCCTACCAAAAGCAATCTACGGATTCAATGCAATCCCCATCAAAATTCCAACACAATTCTTTAAAGACATGGAAAGAGCAATTCTCAATTTCCTATAAAAAAAAAAATACCCAGGACAGCAAAAACAATTCTTAACAATACAAACCTTCCGGGAGAATCGCCGTCCCTGACCTCAAGCTGTACTACACAGCAATAGTGATACAAACTGCATGGGATTGGTAGAGAGACAGGCAGGTAGATCAATGGAATAGAATTGAAGACCCAGAAATAAAATCACACACTTATGGACACTTGGTCTTTGAAAAAGATCCCAAAAATATACAATGAAAAAAAGAAAGCATCTTCAATAAATGGTGCTGGTCTAACTGGCTGTCTGTATGTAAAAAATGAAAATAGACCCATATTTATCACCTTACACAAAATTCAAGTCCAAGTGAATCAAGGACCTCAACATAAAACCAGATATACTGAATCTAATAGAAGAGAAAGTCGGAAAGAGCCTTGAACTCATTGGCACAGGGGGAAATTTCCTAAATAGAACTCCAATGGCTCAGGCTCTAAGATCAAGAATTGATAAATGGGACCTCATGAAACTGAAAAACTTCTGTAAGGCAAAGGACATTGTCAATAGGACAAATCAGCAACCAACAGATTGGGGAAAAAATCTTCACTAACTCAACATCTGATAGAGGGCTAATATACAAAATATATAAAGAACTCAAGTTAACCTCCAAAAAACCAAGCAACACAATTTAGAAAATTGGGGTACAAAGCTAAACAGAGAATTCACAACAGAAGAATCTCAAATGGCTGAGAAACACTTAAAGAAATCTTCAACATCCTTAGTCATCAGGGAAATGCAAATCAAAACAACCCCGAAATTTTACCTTACACCAGTCAGAATGGCTAAGATCAAAAACTCAGGTGACATCACATATTGATGAGGATGTGGAGAAAGAGGAACACTCCTCCATTGCTGGTTGGGATTGCAAACTGCTACAATCACTCTGGAAATCAGTCTGAAGGTTCCTCAGAAAATTGGAAATAGTTCTACCTGAGGATCCAGCTATACCACTCTTGGACATATAACCAAAAGATGCACCACCATGCCACAGGGGCATGTGCTCCACTATGTTCATAGCGGCCTTATCGGTGAGAGCCAGAAGCTGCAAACAACCCAGATGTCCTACAATGGAAGAATGGATACAGAAAATGGGGTACATTTACACAATGGAGTACTATTCAGCTATTAAGCATGAGGCATCTTCCTTCTTCTTGAGCTTCACGTGGTCTGTTAATTGTATCTTGGGTATTCCGAGCTTCTGGGCTAATATCCACTTATCAGTGAATGCATACCATGTGTGCTCTTTTGTGACTGGGTTACCTCACTTAGGATATTTTCCAGTTTCAACCATTTGCATAAGAATTTCATGAATTCATTGTTTCTAATAGCTGAGTAGTACTCCATTGTGTAAATATACCATATTTTCTATATCCATTCCACTGTTGAAGGACATCTGAGTTGTTTCCAGCTGCTGGCTATCACCGATAAGGCCTCTATGAACATAGTGGAGCATGTGTCGTTATTACCAGTAGCACCAGAGCTCCCAGGGAATAAACCATGAACCAAAGAGGAACCACATGGAGGGACCCATGGCTCCAGCTGCATATGTAGCAGAGGATGGCCTTTGTCAGACCTCAACGAGAGGAAAAGCCCTTGGTCCTGTGAAGGCTCCAGTGTAGGGGAATGCCAGGACAGGGAAGCAGGAATGGGTGGGTTAGTGAGCAGGGGGAGGGGGAGGGGAGGACATACGGGGTTTTCAGAGGGAAAATGAGGAAAGGGGATAACATTTGAAATGTAAATAAAGAAAATATCTAATAAATTTAAAAAATAAGTGGTTCATTCTGGGAAAAAAAGAATGAGGACGTCATGAGTTTTGCAGACAAATGGATGGAACTAGAAAATATCATCCTCAGTGAGGTATCTCAGGCCCCAAAAGACATACATGGTATGTACCACTAATAAGTGGATATTAGCCAAAAGAGTACAGAACACCCAGGATAGAATCCACAGAACTCAGGAAGGTTAATAAGCAGAAGGGCCCAAGTGAGGATGCTTTAATCCCACTAGGGAGGGAGAAGAAAATAATCATGGGAGACAGAGGGAGGGAGGGACTTGGGTGGAGAGGGGGGAGAGGAAAGGGGAGCATGATCAGTTATTGAGGAGGACAGGAGAGAAGACCTGGGAGCCAGCCAAATAAATGGAAATATGTAACCTGGGATGGGGGACTTGGAGGAACCCTCTGGAATATACCAGGGACCTAGGAGGTGAGAGACTCTCGGGGTTCAAAGGGAGGGACCTTAGATGAATGCCCAACAATGAGGAGAGGGAACCTGTAGAGTCCACCTCCAGTAGAAATACTGGGCATCACATGGAGGGATGGGGTTGCCATCACACTGTCAAAAACTCTCACCCAGGACTGTTCCTGTCTAAAAGAACTGCAGGGACAAAAATGGAGAGGAGACGGAGGGAAAGGCTGTCTAGTGACTGGCCCTACTTGGGATCCACCTCAAGGGGAGGCTCTAAGGCCTGACACTATTACTGATTCTGTGGTACAGTTATAGCCTAGCATTGCTGTCCTCTGAGAGGCCCAACAAGCAGCTCACTGAAACAGAAACAGATACTTAGCCCCAACCAATGGACTGAAGCTGGGGACCCCTGTGGTTGCTGTTACAAGGCCCAGGACACATATGCAGCAGAGGACGGCAGCGCGCTCTGGCCTCAGTGAGAGAAGACTCGCCCAGTCCTTAAGAGACTTGAGGCCTCAGGCAGTGGAGAGACAAGGGAAGGGGTGGGAGGTCAGAAGGGTGGGGACTTCCTCTTGGAGGTGGGAGGAGGAGGAGGAGGGATGAGATGAGAAACTGTGGGGGCAACAACTGGATTGTAAAAAAATAAATAAATAAAAAGGGGGATATCTTTCTTTGATTTTTTTTCCGTGTCTGTCTGCACACCATCTATGTGCCTGGTACCCAAGGAGGCCAGAAGTAGGCACCCGATCCCCTAGAAGTGCATAGCTATAAAGTAACCTCCATGAAGAACTAACCCCAGGACTCTAGGATACAAGATTTAAATAAACCTTATTCTTTTGTTTATAGAGAGATGGCTCAGTGGTTAAGAGCACCGACTGCTCTTCCAGAGGTCCTGAGTTCAAATCCCAGCAACCACATGGTGGCTCACAACCATCCATAACAAGATTAGACGCCCCCTTCTGGTGTCTGAAGACAGCTACAGTGTACTTACACATATAATAATAAACAAATTAAATATATATATATATATATATATATATATATATATATATATATATGCATCTTGAATTTAAAACCATGGTGAGGTTGCCCAATGTAAGCAAACTGTGTGTTATGTTAATTTCAGGAAGTTTTCCTGGGGACAGCCGTGACATTTCACAGAGACCCCTACTTACCAAGCTGGAGTCAAGGGTCCCAGCTGGATCGCAAACACTGCTGGACCCTGTGTATGATTCAGAAATGTTACAAACACCTGGCTGATGATTTGGATGCTTCAGATTTTTAAATTTTGCTTTTTTTTTCTTAAAAAAGTGCGCCTACTTTTGATAGATGAGTGACAAAGACCGTGTGTAACTCACACTGACACGCCAAGAGAACCATGATGCTTGTTCTGCCCTGCCTCATCTGACACTCAGTAACTGCCCTGCCTAGGAACATGGCTTCCTTTCTGTGCTTAATGCTTGATATCCTTCATTTTCGATATATATTTTAACTTGTTTTTGAGTATTACAGGTAATATATTTTGATCACATTCTCCCCCTCCCTCAACTCCTCCCAGACCCTCCCCTACTTCCCTGCAGAACCTCCTTTCTAATGGGCAATGGTTACACTGAAACTTTGAGTGTCTAGAATTTTCCAGGAGAGGGCGATATTGCACCTCTTTTAAAAAATGTTATACATAAATAAATGTCCATTCAAACAAAGTTCAAAAGAAATCAGTTGATTATAATTCTCCCTGTCCCCGTGTGTACTGAAGTTCTTGGTGACAAAGTTGGTGTGCCTTCCTGCCTTTGCCTGCAGAGGCTACAGCTGAGCACTTGTGACAGGAGCCTGGTTGAGCCTGCTTCTGTGGCTGGTTTTCGCTGTTGGACCATATCCACAACAGGGTTGTATATCCCTACAGCTGTCCCTTGGCATTTCCCCCGTGACTCCCCTTTGTAAGTGTGTCTCCGTTTCTCGTGATGTCCTGCTCCCACTCCTCACCCCTGGCTCCATCTTTCTCTGGCAGCCCACACCTCATTTTCTTTCCTTTTTCTTCCATACTGACCGTGCCCCCCCTGGGCTCCTCCCAACATGGCCCGTGTCACTCTCCAGTTTGGGTATAGTTCTGGCTACTCTGTCACGGCACTCACGGGCCTGATGACCACACAAGGACTCTCAGGCCTTCTCGGGGCAGCCCTGTTGCTGATGCCTGCTTTCTGCCCTGATCTGGACAATTCTGATTAGGAAAGTTGTGGAAAATACAATCCTCTCTTCTACCTAGCCCCATCCAGCTCTTGGTGCTTCACCCTCAGTGTCCCCAGGAACCAGGAAAACCACGTTTTTCTGATAGAAAGTCTGGGTCAGTCTACAAACTGACTCCCTCTGTAGCACAAGGGAACTCTGAAATCACTAGGCCGGAACTCCTGGCAGGCTGGGGGCTGCCACATCAAAAGGGCTTGGGGGAAATGCAGGTGGTTCACTTGTGTTGGGAGAAGAGGCAGAACAGAGCCCTGGTCCCTCTCAGCCTACAGCCAAGACCTTATGCAGTCCTTATCAGACTGAGAGCCAACTAGGGAGACAGGCATGGTGCCTTGATGCAGGGTTTGGGTGGGTGTCAAACAATGCAAGGACAAATTCGTGGGGTCACACTGGCTATGTGATGCAGAGGAACACGAGAGGACTGAGAAACCCAGATTGCTTGTGGACAGGTATTTAAGTCATTCTCATCAGGCACTGGTGTCTCTGGGGCTGAGTTACGATACACATGCTTCCAGTAACACTGGCATGGGGAAGACTGAACCAAATACTCAGGGCGGCTTGCGCCGATGTAGAGAACACTTGTCAGGCTTCTCCAAGAGGCTGGCTGCACATACCCAGATGAGGACCATGCCTCTAACATGGTTCCGCCTCCTTACCTTGGCAGTAGGGAAAGTCATAGCCTCCTGAGAGACACCTGTCACACTGCTTCCCGGTGATTCCAGGGAGGCATTCACACTGGCCAGTCACGGGGTCACAGGGCACTGGATAGGATCCAATCGTCGAGCACTGGCAATCTGCAGGAAGGAGCTGATCAGACTCGGGCACGCATTACAGAGCACACAGGGCGGGGTCCTGGACGGGAACCCTCAGGCAGGGCCAGAACGACACAAATTCAAGTTCCAGATTCACATCATTGATTGAGCTAAGCCTCAGTTTCCCCTCCCTCACAGGGGGTTGGTCCTGGCATCTATGTGATAAGAATTAAAACATGACAAGTAAACAATGTCCCTCACAGTCAGGACTTATGAGGACGATAGTTCTACGCTCAGCAAGACTGACTGGTGGAAAGGCGGCCTGGGCATCCTGCTCATGTCGCTCGGAGGAGGAGGAAGAAGCAAGGAAGAGACACGTAGCCACTTGAGGGGAGGTGCCAATGCCACATCCCATTCCAGTCCAGGTCGGCTTGTAAATGTCCTCAGTTTCCTGTTCTCTTCATATTCATTTTCTCATGGTCTAGTGTAGCTAAACCGTCATGGAGAGAGTTACACAGGCTGGAATCCATTCCAGAATCCTTTGTCCTATCCCAGCATCTCTGTCTAAGTGAGTAAGCAGGCAGGGCAGAGGGGAGGGCTTCTGGCCCCTCCCCTGCTGGCTCCCCTCCCGCTGGGCCAGGTTCCTATGTCTCTGTATTCATACACTCTCACAGGTCCACAACCGCTTGGTGTCATGCCTCTGTGTACTGTGCACACCCTGCTGCTGGGGGACATAACCTGGGCGAACAGCCTGGCTAACTTCTTACTGCCAAGAGTCTCCCATCATCACAAGATCTGGAAGGAACTGGAGAGACAATCTCACTGAATCCCACAGTTACACGGCCGAGTTCAGAAGTTAAAAGGTGTTCTCAAAGATACTAGATTTGTCTATGAAGCAAAGAATTCCTCCTCCCCGCCAGCCTCCACAGGGTCACACTCATTTGGATCCAAACATCAACTGTGGCACTACACTCATGCACTCAGGTAAGAGTGACTCAGTTAGCCTCTTTAGACCCCAGTTTGTCCTTCTGTAAACCGGAGCTCATAACCAATCTATCTCCTGAGGTCACTAGAAAATTACCAGCCAGGGAGCATGGGATGCTCTGGGCGCCAAGGGGTCACTCCATATTTGTCCCTTCTGATGTCTCTATTTCCTTCTCCCCAAATGTGTCCCTTTGGCTATTCCACACTGGATGCATGGGCATGATGGATTAGCCCTTCTGACCGCCAAGGTTATGTTCAATATGCTTGGTAAAAAATTAATTATGTAAATAAAAAATTAATTGTGCGTCCAGGCATGCATACTTATCTGTGGTGTGTGTGTGTGTGTGTGTGTGTGTGCATATCTGTGGTGTGTGTGTGTGTGTGTGTGTGAGTGTGTGTAGGTGATGATCTCATTTGCAAAGTCACTACATTCCCACACTAGTTGGGACCCTAGAGCAGGAACCAGCCGTAGGTAAAGTCCCCTATCTGGTGTGTGTTGTGTACATGGGCAGCCTTGTGATCTGAGAGACCTGTGACCAAGCTTTAGGGCAAAGAGTCTTGAGGTGGCAAGGCAGAGACCATGTTTTCTCTTTTCATTCTCAGCAGGATGTGAGCAGAGCTACATGGGGACTGACTCGGAAGGGTATTTTAGCATGAATGAGAGTGCCCAACATGTCTGCCCTGTCACCATAGTCTAACTCTCACCAAGGGAGTGGAACAGGCTTATTAACAAATGACCTGGGAATCCAGCAGGTCATAGTGACAGCTTGAGAGAGTGTGCTCCACCCCACCTCCTACCCACAGCCAACATTCCAGCAGACAGCAATCGATCCATCGCTCGATCGATCGATCAATACAGCATTCTGCTGTGTTAATGGTAGCATGGCTAGTTGTGTTGTGGGAAAACATAAAAACATGCATCCCTGATCTCAAAGAGCTAAAATTCCAGGTGTGGAGCTATAGAATCCGTGGTGCAGTGTAGAGTCCACACACACACACACACACACACACACACACAGCTATGTGTGAGAAACCTGTCTAAGGACATGCTGCCTGCTGTTGGGAGCCACCTGAACAAGGACATGGATACCGTATGTCCCCACCAAGGTTTCTTCCTGGCCCTGTGGCTCTGCCAAGCCTCTGTTTGCAGAGATTAAGTTTCTACCTCTGGTAGATTTCTAGAGAAATATTCTCGGCCTCTGTGACTTTTTTTTTTTTTTTTTTTTTTTTTTTTGTGAGTCAGCTTGGCTAGGCTGTGGTAACTACATGTTTGATCAAACACCAGTATCAACATTACTACAAACATGTTGTTATATGGGATTAACATTCTGATCAATAGACTTGATAGACAGAGTATACAGCACCCTGGGAGGCAGAGACAGGAGAATTCCTGAAAGTTTCAGCTCAGCCTAGACTATACAGTAACTTCTGGGCTAGCCTGATCCTATCATAACACTGTCGTCTATCACATAAAAATGTAGACTTTAGGAAAATCAGATCCTGGGTTTAACAGTCAAAAGCATAACTGTGTAAACTACCCCCCCTCTCTGTGTGTGTGCGCGTGCGTGTGTGTGCGTGTGTGTGTCTGCGTGTGTATATGAGAGAGAGACAGACAGACAGACAGAGAGAGATTTGTGTCTCTGTGTCCCTGCATATGGTATATGTATGTGTGTATGTGTATGTTTCTGTGTGTGTGTGTGTGTGTGTGTGTGTGTGTCCCTTCTGGATTTGATTCTTCAGAGTCAAATATAGATTTTTTGTTCCTTTTAAATTTATCAACTATACTATAGTTTGGTTTAATTAGTAATGCAGGTCTAGCCAGCTTTCTGCAGGAGCAGACTCTGATGACTGTATTCTCTGAATTGGTTTTGGAGAGCAGACTCTGATAACTGTATTCTCTGAATTGGTTTTGGGAATCAGACTCTGATGACTATTCTCTGAATTGGTTTTGGGGAGCAGACTCTGATGACTGTATTCTCTGAATTGGTTTTGGGGAGCAGACTCTGATGACTGTTCTTTGAGTTGGTTTGGGGGCTTCCAGAATTGGGTTTCTAGGCAGCCTATAAAAGCATTATTGACCCCATCCATCCTTGAATGAGGAGATCAGAAGATAGTCTGAGGATTTGGTAACTGAGATGGGTTTTGGTTTGGCTTGGGTTTTTTGTTTGTTTGTTTGTTTGTTTGTTTGTCAGCTAATGAGTAAACTGTCATTGGCTGATTGGTTCTCACTACAGAGGCAGCACAGCAGAGTTCTAGAATCTTATGTGCAGCTCACACAGCATGAATGATTCCATAGTTCTTGCGTCTTCCCCACAGGAAGGCCCAATCTTTTACAGGCTCCAGGCAGATTGCTGAGAGCCCAGCTTTCAACCTGGACTGCCAGAATTACAATACATATTGAATTCTCAGCCTTGCAAAGTATCTATAGGGAAAAGAATAAGGCAGGGATAGCGTAATCATCACTGTCAACCTGGTGGGACGAAGAAGCACGTGGGACACACCCCTCTAGGACTCGTGCCCTTTCTGTGCCCAGTGGTGATGCTGTTTCTCCCACAGCCAGGATGTGTGGGTCCAGGAAGCAGACTCAGAGAGAGAATGTGGTGTAGAGACATGCATTTGAGTGCCAAGGCAACAGGAGACTAATTGTGCCCGTTTTATGAGCCGCTCAGGCTATGTCATGGTTCCCAGGTGTTTGGCTAGGTACCAGGAGAAGCAGCTGCGGAAAGGTATGTTTTAGATGAAATTACTACCAGATTACTGGTAAAGCAGATGACCTTTCAGAGCACTTCCTATAAATAAAAGAGACTCCTCCTCCAGACCTGTGTTCTAACCTTAGCAGGGGCATCAGCTCCGCTCTAGGCTGGCAGCCTAGCCTGTGGATTTTAGACCTTCTAGTACCCACAATGCCCCAGCCAATTCCTTACAATAAATCTCTCGGCATGCACCCACGCCTGGGATTGCAAAGCCTGGCCGATTCAGGCTTTCTCATCTGCTTTAGGGGGGTGAGTACAAACAGAAAAGAAAGCAGGAGAGCATCAGGCAGCTGCCTGGAGCAGAGTGCTCTGCTGCTCTACACGGACGGACGGACGGACGGACGGCACAGACCCTGGCCCTTAGAGCCCCAGAGGCCGCTCCAGGCCCTGTGCTTGACCTCCAACACACAGCTGTTTTACATGAGTCACCCCATCTGCCATGGTGATTTCATTTTACTACAGCCGCTCTCAGAACTGCCAAATTCCAAACCCCAGTCCCAACCCCAGCCCCAGCCCCAACCCCAGCCCCAACAGCAGCCCCAGGCCCAGCCCCAACCCCAGCCCCAGGCCCAGCCCCAACCCCAACCCCAGGCCCAGCCCCAACCCCAGCCCTAGGCCCAGCCCCAACCCTAACCCCAACCCCAGCCCCAACCCTGGCAGCCCTTCCACACTTTTGGAAACATGGGGAAGCTTTCAAACCTGTCTAATTCTCTTCTTTGTCTCAGTCTAGGTCCTTTGAATTTCTGAAGTATTTGCTTTCCCCACATCTACTCCACATTGTTTAGGCCTAAAATACTTCTGTTCCTAAGGTATATAAAACTAACACAGACTAAGTCCCCCTTACTTGTGGTTTGGATCACACAAGTCCCAGACACTTGCTTATATGTAATGAGACATCTTAGGGGTGGGACTTGAGTTCAAACACACACACACACACACACACACACATACACACACACACCTGCCTGAAGGGGTTTTATAACTTTTTTTTTCTTTTTGAGACAGGGTCTCACTACATAGTCTTGTCTGGCTTGAAATTCTTTATGTAGACCAGATTAGTCTTAAACTCTTAGATTTCCACCTGCCTCTGCCTTCCAAATGCCTAGATTAAAAGCATGTGGCCTCATGGCCAAAAATTTAATATACATCTATTTTGACTGTGATCTACCACATGAAATGTGATGTAGAAATGTCTTCATTTCTGGCTAACAAGCTTCTGATTTAGAATCGGGGATAATTTGCCACACAAGACTAGAGAGCAGAGTTCAATTATTTATATAAAGGTGGAAGGATAGTTGTCCGAAAAGTTGTCCCCTGATGTTCACATACATGCCTTTGCATGCACAAACTCCCTTGGCATGCTATCCGCACCCCACCCCCAACACACACACACACACACACATCACACACATCACACACAATAATGATAATATTTTTATGTAAAGGTGGAAGGATAGTTGTCTGCAAAGTTGTCCCCTGATATTCACACGCATGCCTTTGCATGCAAAACTCCCTTGACATGCTATCCCCACCCCAACATACACACACACATACACACACATCATATACACATCAAAGTATATTTTAGAGTACTTTGAACTTTCACATTAGATCTGCCTGACCTCTAAGAATCTGTCAGGAAGCTTGGATACCATGCTGTCTGCTGTCTCCTAGTCCCAGTCCCAGTCCTGGTCCACAGAGTATATAAAGCAGATGTCTGTGAAATAAATGTGAATGGCCCTAGAAATTCTAGCATGAGTCCTGACCAGGACATGTCCCTGATAGGTGTTATCTTGACCCTTACAACATGGCCACCAGACAGGTACCACTGAGGCAGCCACCCTCTCCATCTTCACAACACAACACAGTCAAGAAGCAAATGAAAGTACACAGAGCCCCTTATTACAGAAGGGGTGCTTTCATTGCCCAGGGCTTGGGAGGTTTTCCTTCTTGTAGGAAAATAGATTGGTACCTTTCCAGCCAGATCCGCAATGCCAACAATAGGTTGGTCCCATGACACATATTGCAACCCACGTCTCTGGAACTGGACATAAATATTCTAAGAATATTCCAAGCCTTCCCAAGCAGCAGCCTTAGGTATTTCTTGGGGAAAAATGACCTATAAAATGAAGGGTCAGTTTGAGGCTGAGCTACGCAAAGCGTGGCTGCAGGCCTCTCTGCCCCTAGCCATGGCTGCCAGCTTTCCCAGGGCTTCCCTTGAGCATCCCAGATCCGGATCTTCTGGAGCATCAGTCACAGGCCGGCGTGGCCGAGGTTTAAGGGCAGCTTCAGTGCCAAGTGCCTTCAGCTCATGGTCAGAGAAAACTAGTTTTCCACATTCCCCGTATCCCCTGTGGCGCCGGCAAACCACGCCAGATCAGGAAAGGGACACACGCCAGATCAGACAGGAGGAGGAAAGGAGGAAGACAAAGAGAAAAATAAAGAGGATGGAGAAGAGAGACAGGAATGAGAGGAAGGAAAACGAAGGGTAAGTGATCCTTCTGCCATCACCCAGGTAACGTACGACCAACCTAAAAGTCTTGGTCACGTGCTGAGCCTGAAGACAAGAGTGTGCAACTGAACACAAATACCCGTGTACATTTTGTGTGTCAGTCTCTTATTGGTGGTCTGATTCTATGAAATGAAATTACAGGGTAGTTGAGTGAATCAAAGTAAGAATAAAACACAATGGCCCTGGACTTTCAGAGTCTGGAGTCAATTAGTTTAATGAAAAGCATAACTCCAAGTCTACAGTCTCGGGAACAACTTAAAAGTATTTTTGTTTTTTAATTCACTTTTTCTTTTACATCTTTAAAGCAATAAAAGGCAAAACCATAAGGACTACCTTTAGCAAAGATAAAGATGTAGCATTTAGGGTAATATTAATTTGATTCTGAAACACAATGGATTTAGTCATCCCCTCTCTAAAAGAAAAAGGCTGTAAGGGCTTATAAAGCGGCTCGGTGGGTGAAAGCACTCGTTACTCCAGCATCATGGCCTGAGTTTAATCCCAGGAACCACATAAAAATCAGTGCAATGGCTTAGCCAATAACGGAGTCTGTCACAGAGCCTGGTGGCCTGAGTTATCCCTGGAACTGACATGGTAAAAGGAGAGAGCCAACTTCCATGGCACAAATGGGTGTGTGTTTGTGTTTGTGTATGTGTGTATATGTATGTGTGTGTAAGTTAATAATAGATACACAATTTATCTTTAAAAAGAAAAAAGTCAAGCACAAGAGGATAGAAACTAAATGTCTGCAGACTCAAATTCTTCCAGAATGTTCCAAACTTGAGGTAATAAACTTTAGAATAGACTGGATACCACCTCTGGAGTAAACAGCCTGTCCCTATCCAAGTCTAACAACAGTTATTTAATGAGCACTGCAGGATTCTGGGAATGTGGACCACATAAGTACCCACTACTCACACTGAGAGAAAATACAAGAACAAGACTGCAGCTTGAGTGCCAAGGCCTAAGCCACACCCTCTCTGTCCTCACCTTCTGAGCAGAACCGAGGAAGAAGCTGAGAAGCAGGTAGGTGAGAGCACCAGTTACCTCCCATCTCTGTGAGCCTCTCCCTCCGTCCCTCCCCCCACCTCTCCACTTGGAACCACACCAGGGGTCAACAGGCTGACAGCAAACACACACAGCAGGGACCAGTCTGCTGGTGTTCCACTAGCACTGTTACTCAAAGCCTCGAGTGAGACTCTTCCCTTTGATACTTCCAGAGAGCTCCAAAGACTTTGGAAAACCCTATATTGGTGATTCTCAACCGTCTCCCCAAAGCTGTGACCTTTAATACAGTTCCTTGTTATGTGCTGATCCCCAACCATAAAATTATTTTCATTGCTACTTTGTAACTGTAATTTTGCTACTCTTGTGAATCAAAGTGTGAACATCTGTGTTTTCCGATGGTCATGGGCAACACCTATCAAAGGGTCATTTGACCCCCAAAGGGGTCACAACCCACAACTTGAGAACCACTGCCTTGGAAGCAGCCATCCAAACATACCATACTGTTATAGAAAACTAATGCCACAGTTAAAGCCAAGAACTTCTTAACCCCTGCCCTTGGGGTACAGAAGGACTGATCCTCCTCAGACCACTGAGGACCTAAGACAGTTGTCACTCCTTGGTTGTGGCACCTCATATTTTGCCTCAGGGGATCCATCCTTCCGGCTCCACCCACGAGGCTCAGATGTATTTATGCTGTTCCTGTCTCCGTGGATGAGGGAACTCAGGTTTGACCCACCAGAGCATCAGAATCCCACACCCATGAGGCTGGTTCCTTTAGTGTAAATCTTTGTGGGTGTGCCTTTTGGTTTTCCAGAAGAAACAAGAGTTGCATAGAGAGGGAGGAGATAGTTTCAGCTACCAAATGTCTTGCTTTTGCTGAAAGAATAGAGACTAAATGAGAATACCATGCACTCCAGTGCATTTATAGAAAGGTAGCTGGGAAACTCTTTGTCTACCTCATACTCTGGGAGTCCACACCTACGATGCAATTGAGGGAGGAGAGTGGGGGACAGCCAGCTACAGAACGCTTCTCCATCACAGACCCATTCTAATGCTTGGGAGAGGACCACGGGATGAAACAACCCACCCTTCTCACTGTTAACACCAGACATTGCTAGCCTTGTATTTGATTACTGCGAATGATGTGATCAAAGGCCCAAGCCCCTTTGATTAACTAACTCTAATCATTTCCTTGTTTACCAGCCTGGTAAGTAAGCAAAATGTGCTAGTCAGTTTTTGTTGCTGAGACAAAATGCTCAAGTTAACTTAAAAGGAGGAAAGAAGGGTTTGTCTGGGGTGTAGTCCCTTCCTGGAGCACTGACCCTTTCGCTTTGGCCTTGTGGTGCAGTTGAAGATCTCACATTCTCTCCCTGCAGGTTTGGACCCTGTTGGACATCTGAAACGCAGGCTTTGCCTCCAAAGCCCTCCCCTTAGCTCCTCACTTACTGAGGCTTAAAGCAACAATGTGAGTAATCTGCAGCGTGTGCTCTGAAGCTTCACCACTGGGAGATCATTCCCCAAAAGTGGTATCACGTACAGGGGCAAAGTTACCTTACCAAACCTCACAAGCAGTTTGACACAGAACGTACTGGGTCAGCATTCAGACGGGCCTGCCTGTGCTCTCATAGGAAATGTTCATGCCCTCACTTCCGAGAGTGGTCTCTGCTACCCAGTGGCTACTGACACTGACTCCTTCACTGAGACCAGAATCTGCTTCTTCGTGCTCCAATGTGAATGAATGACCAGGAATCCTCCAGGAATCCTCCAGGATTTCAGCAAAGATAGGCAGTGACAAGACATCCAGCCTGGTGGCACCCTGCCATCCCCGCCTCCTTCTCCTGCCCTCGCAGGTTCCTAAACTGCGACACCACTGACTCCTCAAAGCCAGGACTTGACCCCAAGGTGACAACTACACAGGGCAGGCACTTGACTATCATAGAGCAGGAAGGACAGAGTTGGAAAAAGAATGGTCTCGGTGGACAGTAAATGTCACATCCGTATATGAGGCAGGGGAGCTGGTTAAACCACAGGCTATAAGGCTCTGACAGAAGGGTTATCCGTGCTTCCTCCAGAATCCAACCTGGGAACTGGTGACCAGCATTTCTGCAGCTGACCTCTTACCTTGGCATATTGGGAATGAATAGGAGCCTGAGCGGCAGGAGTCGCACTGGGGACCCTCAACCCCAGGACGGCACAGGCACCTGCCACGGTCGTCACATATCTCTGGGAGAACGCCTTCCAAGTTACAGTCACACCCTACAAAGAAAGAGACTGTCAGAGAGACCGCCATGCCCAAATAGATTCACGCTTCTCCCAGGTTACTGCCTATGTAACAGAGACTGTGAAAGATTTAACCCTTAAGACAACACTGTAAAGGGAAATGAAATGAAGATTTGGAAAGGCATAAGTACGATCTACAAACATCCTGGGCGGAAGTGGGTTTGTAAAATAATTACAACATCCTCACCTGTAAAAATGCTTCTTTTTCTTCCAAGCTAAATGCTAGTACATTCTAGCTAAAATGTTGGAACTTTCATTTAACAGATTCCTATGTAATAGAATTTTTAATTGAATGTATTTATATTTTTCTTGAATGTATTTACATCTCTCTCTCTCTCTCTCTCTCTCTCTGTGTGTGTGTGTGTGTGTGTGTGTGTGTGTGTGTGTGTGTTCATCTATCAGATGTCTCCACCCTTCGTTTGAGACAGAGTCTCTCATTTTGTCTAGAACTTTACCAAGTAGGCTGAACTCACAGGCAGAAAATTCTAAGATCTGACTGTCCCTGCCTCCCATCTCACCGCGGCTCAGACTGTAGGCATCTTGCCGGTTACTTTTTTACATCAACCTGACAAGCTAGAGTCGTTTGGGAAGCGTGCCTTCCAGACTGGTCTCTAAGCAAGCCCATAGTGTATTTTCTTAATGATTGATGTGGGAGGGCCCAGCCTATGTGGGTGGGGCCACCCAGGCAGGCGGTCCTGGGTTCTATAAGAAAGCAGCTCTAGCAAGCCACTTAGCAGCACCCCTCGGCCTCTGTATCAGCTTCTGCCTCCACTGCCCTTTCTCAGCCATGGACTGAATGGGTGGGGATGAATAGGACCCTGAGCGGCAGGAGTCACACTGGGGACCCTCAACCCCAGGGCGGCACAGGCGCCTGCCACGATCGATCGATGGTCACTGGGAGATTGATGGTCACTGGGCTCTGGGAGAACACCTTCCAGGGTACTGTACCTCGATGTGTCAAATAAAGGTTGCTTATGGTCTCAGTGTTTTATCACAGTGATAGAGACCCCAGCTAAGACGGGCCTGTGCCATCGTACCCAGCGTTTTGGGTGGATTGTGGAGGACTGAACCCCTCCTTGTGCTTGGAGGAAGGCATTCACTGACAGCCATCGCTTCAGCTCCTTCTTCAATGTTTAAGACGAGGAAACAACATAAATCCAGTCCCAGAGTGTGCCAAACTTGGCTTTCTTGCTTTCTATGGGATCGCTTTACACAGTGTCCCAGGCGGAAAGCATTCGGGCAATGAGGCCGCTGCCAATACACATACTCAGGACCTCAGGACCTTTGCTCGGGCCATAATATCCTCTGGAATGTCCTTCTGCGTGTCCTGTCACACAGCTTCCTGTCTTTCAACTGTCTGAGCATGCGCCTTCTCCCCAGGTCTTCAGGTCTTCCTGTCTGCAATAGGCCCCTCCCCTCTGCTTTCTTAGTCTCCTCAGCTAAGACAGGACAGGAGACTGAGGAAACTGAGGCAGCCCATTGGCCTGTGACTTGTGAGCCAAGGTTGCCACAGGCTTTGTGCCTTCTGCTCTCGCTCTGTGGATATCTTGAAAGCACCACAGAGAAACCCAGCCAGGATGCCTCCAGGATGAGGGTCATACAGAAACCCAGCTACCCACGCAGACCCCCAGCAAGCACAGTGGAGCTGCCTGCAGGTTGTGGGCTTGAAGGAAAGACCTTTGATTGTTAAACTTCTGTTTGGAGCAATCTTTCTTTCATTACAAAGGAGTGAAAATCCTGTTAGCTTGGCCCTTTGCCACCACCAGGGGACCCAGGTGCCATCAGGTACTTCTCAGTAAATGACATTTCTCAAACACAAGCTTCTTGTTTCTCTCTATTGTGAATGCATGAATAACAAAGTTAAGCACCAGCTTTGTAAGATAGGTATTCATTTTATAGTCAAAGAAAAGGGCACATGGGGGTGCATTGGCACATTGGGATTCCAGTCTGTCCAGGTCCTCCTGCAGCCCATCTGCTGGGCAGGACTGGTTCAGCCTGGACTTGGAGCCCTATGACATCATAGCTAACCAGCCTGTGGTTATCAACAATGATTCAGGGGTGATCAAGAATGGTTTAGCAGAAGACCAGATTGCTAAGTACTGTTTCCCACACTATGCTGGCATAGTGAACTTAGTACCAACAGGGGATCCCCTCATTCCTTGTGGATTCAAATTCCCTACATGCTCAAGTTCTTCAACTCAAATGACATAGTCTATGTAGCTTTTGAATACAACCTATGTGTGTATTTCCTCCATACACTTTAAATGGTAGCAAGATTACTTATAATACCTAATACAATATACTTCTGTAAGGCATTAAAACTAATGACAACAATTCTGTATATACATTATAAATGCATTCTTATAACAGTGGTGTGAGAAGCTGTGTGTATAATGTATATGTATGTTGTGTAGGGGGATAGTACATCTGTGCTACCCTGTGTGTGGAGATCAAAGGAAAACCTCAAGTGTTAGCTTTTGCCTTCCACCTGTGTATGTGTATGTGTATATATATGGTATATGCATGTGGGGGGATATATACATGGGTATATGTGGGGGGTGTATGGGTATCTGTGTGTGTGTGTGTGTGTGTGTGTGTACCTGCCTTTAAAGCAAAGAATCTTAAAGCACATGTCTGGATTTGTGAACAGATATTGTGTAAATTTGGTTTTATCATGGAATATCTTCGTTTCTCCATCTATGATGATTGAGAGTTTTGCTGGGTATAGTAGCCTGGGCTTGCATTTGTGTTCTCTTAGGGTCTGTATGAGATCTGCCCAGGAACTTCTAGCTTTCATCTTCTCTGGTGAGAAGTGTGGTGTAATTCTGGTAGGTCTGCCTTTATAAGTTACTTGCCCTTTTCCCCTTACTTCTTTTAATATTCTTTCTTTGCTTAGTGAATTTGGTGATTTGATTATTATGTGCTGGGAGGACTTTCTGTTCTGGTCCAGTCTGTTTGGATTGCTGAAGGCTTCTTATATGTTCAGGGGCATCTCTTTCTCTAAATTAGGGAAGTTTTCTTCCACAATTTTGTTGACGATATTTATTGGGCCTTTAAGATGTAAATTCTCACTCTAGTCTATATCTATAATCCTTAGGTTTGGTCTTCTCATTGTGTCCTGGAGTTCCTGGATGTTTTGGGTTACAAGCCTTTTGCATTTTGCATTTTCTTTGACTGTTGAGTTAATGTTTTCTATGGTATCTTCAGCACCTGAGGTTCTTTCTTCTATCTCTTGTATTCTGTTGTTGATGCTTACATCTATGACTCCTGAATTCTTTCCAAGGTTTTCTATCTCCAGAGATGTCTCGCTTTGTGATTTCTTTATTATTTCTACTTCCACTTTTAGATCCCGGATGGTTTTGTTCAGTTCCTTCACTTGATTTTTTGTGTTTTCCTGTAATTCTTTAAGGGATCTTTGTGTTTCCTCTTTAAGGGCTTTTACCTGTTAACCGATGTTCTCCTGTATTTCTTTAAGGGAGTTATTTAAGTCTTTCTTGAAGCCCTCTATCAGCATCATGAGATAAGATTTTAAATCCAACTCTTGCTTTTCCGGTGTGTTGGGTTATCTGGGACTTGCTGTGGTGGGAGAACTGGGTTCTGATGGTGCCATGTGGCCTTGGTTTCTGTTCTTGTGCTTGCCTTTTGCCATCTTGTTATCTCTGGTGCTATTTGGTATTATTGTCTCTGGCTGGAGTTTATTCCTCCTGTGGGCCTGTAAGCCTGTGTCCTTACTCCTCTGAGCTCATAAGTGAAAGCACTGCTGGGAGATCTCTCTCTCCTGGCGGGCTATGCACAGAAGGCTGTGGGGTTTCCGGGATCCCTGGTATAAATGGCGGAAGGAAGACCTCTGTCCCAGCTGCTCCACTGATCTTAGGCCCTGTGTGCTCTCCTAGCTGGTCCCCTCCAGAGAGAAGGTGGAGATCTCACCTCTGGGCTCAGAAGTGAAAGCGCTGCTGAGAGATCACTCTCTCCTAGCGGGTGGTGCACAGAAGGCTGTCAGATTTGTACTTCTAATATGCTCTGCCAATAATTAAGTCCCAAACCTGGAGTTTTAGAATGGATTAGCAGAGCTGGGAGATCAGTCTGTGCTGCATAGGCATGAGAGATGTGTGTGAACCCTTGCCACCATGTAAAATTCCAGGCATAGGAGCACATGCTAGGAGATGGAGACGAGAGGATCCCAGGGGCTTGCAGGCAGACCACTCTTCTCAAATTGTCGGCCTCCAGGTTCAAGAAGAGGCCTCGTCTCAAAATAAGGTAAAGAACAAGACACCCTTTGTGAATCTCTAACTTCCAGGTATGCACACGTGTACACAGAAGCTCTCGCATATACAACGCTGTACACATACGCATACACAGACTTATATAGACATATTAACATAAAAATAAATAATTAGAATGAATTAATAAGCCAGCAACCTGCAGTGGATCACTGTGTCTTTGAATCCTCAAACTTAACTGTGCTAACACTTATTTGTCACCAGGCCATGTTTCAAGGTTTCCCTGGTATTTTGTAGCAGACATCTGAACTTCTCTCCAAGCTCAATTACTCATCTTTCTGAGGTCACCACAAGCCTCCTCTGAGAGAAGAAATTGAATAACAAAGAGATTACTGTAAACAGGCTATCAATAGGAGATCTAAAGGTTCTTGTGTGCTCCCAATGTTTCTGTTCTAAGTTCCATTCTAGTTAATATACAGAATCAGATGCCTGCCCATTCCTGCTATGGGCATCACGCCACAGACCCTCCACACTAAGGGGATTACACACCTAGTCAAGTGTGACCACCATCTGCCAGCCCGTATGCCCAAAGTATGAAACAATACCTTCCTCACTGTCACACACCTCCCTGGCTTGGTCAAAGGAGTTGGGAGTGGGTAGAACAGGAAGTGGCACTAAGGCAGGGATCCAGTTAAGACTGACTGAGTGAGGCCACCTGGCAGTCCTGTGACATTTCCTAAGTTCACACTCCTGGGTGACTCTCCTGCCTTCTTCCTCCGCACCAAGCCCTCTTCACCTTCTTCATTCCCTGACCCAACACATTTGCTTCTTATTTCACAGAGCAAATGCGAAACAGCCAGAGTACAGAATGCGTCCACAAGTATTTGTGGTTGCCCCTGCCTGGGCTGCTCCCACTCATACAGCCCACATTTGGTTAGTAGCCTTTCCGTTTCAATAAAAGGCAGCTTCTCCCTTCTGTGTGTACAACCCCAGCATCCTGGAGTCAATCCAGAGTCTTCTCTTTGTCACATAGTCTGTCCCCAATGTAGAAATCCCAAGGCTGGCTGGCTCTCTCTGGGGGGGGGGATATCCTGCCCCTCTGCTGTCACCTCCGCTGATGCCTCCACTGATGGTCTCCAACACAGCCATTTCCTCCTGGATGCCTGTGGTAGCTTCTCGCTGGGTTCAGCACTGCCTTTCTCCCCTGCAATTCGCTCTCAGCACAGCACCATAAGGACCCTTACATGAAAGGTCTCTCTCTGTGCAGAACTCTATCTCATGCCAAATACTAATTTTTCACAGTAGCTGACAAAGGTTCCCCTAAGGCCCCACCACTTCCTTTCCCCACCACTCTCACTTTCCTAGCCACACTGTCACATCTGTGGGCCTTTTGCTTACTGGACATCCTATCCTAAGGACTCTGCCAAGCATGATGATTTCAATTTGTAAACCTCGCTTTCCCCAACTTTCCCCTCTGCCATATTTTCCCCTAAAGCACTCCATCTGCTGCCCAGAGCCTGACTTACCATATGACTACAAAATTCCTGCTCAGATGCAGAACAGGAGCTTTGGTGCTCATACACCGCAAACTACATGTCCTTCCCACCCCTCTCCCAGTGCCATGAGCACCAGGCACCAGGCCTCCTGGGTCCCTTGGTGAAGAGAGACACTATTCAGGAGTGCTGGAGCATTTAAGGGGCAGGACATAGTTAAAAGAATTGAGGTCACTGTGATGTCCCCTCAGAGAAGAAATTGGACCCCATTTCTCTCTTTCTTCCTGTTTGTTTCCTGACTGCCCTGAGGTGCACAGGCCTCTCCTACCATGTACTGTGCCTCAACATGCCCAAAGCAACAAGAGCAACAAAGCGTGCACTTTCCTCCTTCTACGTTGATTTTATCTAATATCTTGGTCCAGCAAGAGAATGCAAAACAGCACAATGGAAACATAATTTTGTTTATTTTGTGTGTGTGTGGTATATGTGTGCTTGCATGTGTGCTTATGTGTATGTGTGTACATGTGTGTATACATGTGTGTATGTATCTGTATACATATACACATACACACACATATATATGTATATGTGTGTATACATACACACATATACATATACATAATTGTTTGAGTTCTGAGATCCCATCTCTATCCCAGCAAACTTCATAGGAATAGAAGCTCTAAGAATTCTGGGAATTTTTCTTTATGCACTAGTAAGCTTTTAGCAACCAGATTGGTGTTTTGATAACAGGGAATCTTGTGGAACAAATGATTATTTTGTAGGTGCTGCGCCAAATCCTCTGCTCCTACCCACTTCTCCACCCCAAAGGATGCTTCCCAAACACACCTGCTGCTCTGTGTCCAGGGCACCTGCTTCTGGCTGCAGTGCTCCCAGCCTTCTGTAGGCCACGCCGTGGAGGCAGCTTTCCCAAGGGCCACTGCCTCCCTGGCTTCATCTAAGCGAGTCTTGCCTCATCTCCTGATACCGTCCGGCGGCGCGCAGCCCAGGTACAGGATAACAGGCCTGGCCAATGCGCCTGCGCCGTGCTCCCTCCAAGCCCTTCTCTCTTGTGCCCTTCCTGAGATTGCTTCCCAGATGGAGAACTTGCACTCAGTTCCTGTGGGTAGGACAGGGCCCCAGCATGACAGAGAGGCTACGATGAAAGGTTTTTGAGCAAACTAGTGATCTCTAATCCAAACTCTATCCAGTGTCCTTGAATTGGGTAGTGCCCTTCAAAACACAGACTACAATCAAGAGTGGCCAGGAGACATCTGCGAAAGCCCCACAGAACTCCAGACCTTCAAGTGGGTTTGGCACTGTGCTCAGAAACCAGAAAGGGAATGGTACATAGTATTTTAATAATGACATTAAACCAAAAGGATGCTACTTGCCTTTTATATTGCCAGCTACTGGATCTTCTGGACTCAGGGTGTAGTCAGGAGAGACTGGAATTCCTACAAAGCAATTTATTTTAAAACACAAAAAAAGATTAAGGAGACAGTAGCATGAGCCACTGAATCACGCTGAGCTGGAACAAGGGCCCTCCCTCAGTGAAAGCTGACATGTAGAGACCGATTCAGGGAATGGTTCTGGCACTTTCTGTGGCCAGCATGCCTCTTAGTTGAAGTTAGGCTGCTTTGTAGATCAGCAAACAGAAATGGTCAGAGTTTCATGCTTATGATCATTAAGTTGCTCATAACAGTTATGTCCAAAGAGTAGTTGTGCCTAAACAAAAATAGAATTTAGATTTTTTTAACATAAGTTTTACGCTTGTTTTTTTTTATTATTAAAATTGAGAGTAGTTTTAAAAAAACATACTTTTTTCTAAGTTTTTCTCCTGGATTTTTGCTTATTCCATTAAAAAACTGAAGTGTCTTCTTATTTTTTTCCACTAAAATAGCACAGGCAATTTCTGCTCTGCTCCAATCCCGTAGTCACAGTCTAAATGGATAAGGTCCTGAAACAGTGTCATTGGCTTAAGACATTGTTTCCTGTAAATGTATTTGATTATCCAAAGTAGGAGCATCTCCACAGTAAAAGTGACTGCTACCTAAATCACTGCTCTAGAACAGTGCAGGTACATACTCAACATGGAGCCTGGAACAGGTTCCCGGTCCCCACTTCCTCCAAGACATAATGTATCACACTTCTTCTGAGACAGGCTATATATACATACATATCATATATACATATGTATGCCTCATGAGGATGTTAAAATGTTCGCTCAGATCATTACAGTAGGGGTGTGGAGAGGAAGTGAAGGCCCTGACAGCTTGCCCTCTGGTTTACCAGAAAAGAAAAAATACTCCTTGTCCCCCAACCCCTTGAAGTATGACATGCTAGGTCTATTAAGTCATGCTCATGGGTTACTACCAAGATGAATTTCCTAGCATTTGAGACCTTTGACCTATCAAAATGGTGATGTCTATAGTACGACACCAAGCTAAACACAATTCTAAAATATGTCATCCCAACTTAGGGAAATGCTTTCATGTAAATATAACCTGCACCCTTAGGAAGGTACACACAGCTCATACTCAGGAAACCGGCATGGGACTTACGGATGCATCCGAGCATCACTCTCTGGCCCCTCCTATCCTCCATGCCCCCATTGTCCACACATGAAGGCTGCCTATGGGGCAGAAAGGAGGACTCTCCTCTACCCTGGATACTTACTCAAGCAAAACGGGAAATTATAGTAGCCATCTGCACACGTCTCACAGTGGTCTCCGGAGAAATTTGGCTTACAGTGACAGCGGCCTGAGCCCTGGTCACAGTCATCTGCACGTTCAGGGTCACAGCTGCAAGCTAAGAGGAAACACCAAAGGATCAGTCAGTCCTTCACTGTGCCCAATAAAGCAGATCTGCCCCTACACGTCTTAGCTATACCCATTGGCTCAGGCTGTCTCTCGTACACAGTAAGCATTCAATTATAGCTAAATACTACGAATTTTATTAAGTCTTTGTGGACTTAGTACTATGCCGTTTTGATTCTAATTATGACAAACTTGGAATTATTGAGGTCACAGAATCATGTCAAAACGGTAGAAAACTGAAGAAGCAACATTTATTGCAGATTTAATAGTGACTGACCCAATGAATTAAGTGCTTGCCTAGATACCTTTGATAGCGTTTCACCTATATTTATGAAATACTATTTGTTATCATTATCATTAATGTATAAGAATTCTGGGGCTCAGAGAAAGTATGAAGTCGCCTGAGTTGAGACAACTATGACGAAGCAGTGCCCACAGCAGGAAGGCAAGGGGGCAGACTGTCAGTTGGTCCCGAGTCTATGACACCCTCGGGGCGGTACACACAGCTTGCCATACTCACGGGATCGACATGGGACTTACGGATGCATCCGTGCGGTGCGTCCACTGGAACTCCATAGGGCCGGAAGTAACCCTTCGCACACTTTTCACAGTTCACGCCCGCAGTGTTGTGCTATTGAAGGAAAAAAACTTAGAAGAGTACCAGAGAAGTCCAAAGCTCTTTATTCTGTGATGATCTGCCACAGAAATAATTCTATCACATAAACTATCACAGGATTCAAAATGTGTCACAGGACACTGACTTCGCCTTGGCTACGAAATCCTACCGCACACATGAGAAAGAGAAACAAGGAAAGGTTCAATAAATGAGCAGGCTTGGCTTTTCCCTCTCACAACAAAAACTGCTTCAATGAACAGGACAGCTGAGTAAGAAAATAAATAAATACCCCTCCCTGTCCCCATAGCTTCAGGCCAGTCCCTATAGCTTTGCTCTAGGGGAACCAATGACTGGATATCCACCACTCCCGATATAGCTCAAGAATGATATGGTACATGTGTATTAATATTTTTCTAATTTTGGAAGGAAGGAATTTAGAGATCTCTGTCTATAGTCATTCTGATTTTATCTGTGTTTTTTGTCGTGAAACTATTCCCAGGACATTTCTATTATGTGAATGGACAGCGTGCGCACGAGGTGCAAGCAAGCGTGCATGAGGAGCAGGCGCGCACGCATGAGGTGCGCACGAGGAGCATGCGCATGCGCAGAGCTCAGTTCAGAGTCAGGTGGCTTTTTCTAGACCATGGCTAATTAACCCTTACAATTGCCACAAAATCGATTACTCAGCATATATCATCAGTTTCTAAGAAATACGAGCTATAAATCAAGCTCAGTTCTATCTCCCTCCAACATGGGAAAGCACTGGCAGAGTCCTGCTAACGAACGCAAGTAACAGGGACGAATCCAATGTCGTCACCACAGAACCTGCACAGAAACACAATGGAAAACAAAGGCCTAGTCTTGGTCCTTTCCCTGCAGGGTTTTATTAACCTCAGACCCTTGTTTTTACCACTCCTGTCCTGTGGGCTAAAAGCCTGAATCCACTTTAGCACTGAGGTCAAAACCATGCTGGCCATCTCTCCAGCCCACATCAAGAACCTTGTGAACAGTTAAGCAGCTGGGGCCCACCCGGTCTTCCATGTGATTGCCACCACTTGCTACCACTGTTTGCTACCATGGCTTACCACAGAGGACCTCCAGCTAACCTTGGCTTGCAATCCAATAGATTAGGTCATGAGAAGTGTTCTCTGAGGTGGGTAGCCTTGGCTCTCTGTCCCAATTCATGCTTAGCAGTGAAACACCAAGCATCACACTACAGATTGAGTAATGATGGTTTTCTAAGACCTCCACAGCCTGAAGGCAACTCACACTATTGCATTTATAGACAACAGGGTCCTGGCTGGACTGACTACAGGCAAGTCAAGACGCCAGAGTCAAGGTGACTTCTCAGGTTTACAGCAGAGGTCTATAGGAAGCAGCCCTGCTGGGAGGATTGGGGGTTGAACCTGTGCTTGCACAAGACTTAACATCAGAGGAGACCCTCAGATATCAGGTGAGTGAGTGCAATATCATCCTCTACAGCAAAAAACCAATGCTTTGGCCCAACCCAGAGACAGGGGTGTGTGCACTGCATGGTACACATACAGGGGTTAGAGAACAGCCTTCTGGAGTTGTTCCTTCCCTTCTACTGTGGACTCCAAGGACTAAACTCAGGTCCTCAGGCTTGAGTTACAAGTGCCTTTGTCCATTAGGCCATCTTGCTAGTCAACACCTGACTTCTTCATGTGGGTTTTACAGCTCAAACCCAAGTCCTCATACCTGCACAGCAAACATTACAGCTGGCCATCCTGCTGCCTCAGGGTAGCAGTCTATGGAGTGCTCACCTAGAAGCCAGGCTCTGCTCAGACTCTCTGAGGTCTGCATTCCTCCACAGGGACCTCTTCCAGTGTGTTTTGACCTTTAGGCAAACACTAACTGTCTCTTGCACTCAATTCCCTGACTGTACCCTTTTACCCTCCATATCTGTAAGCCTCAAACACAAGCAGAAGGGTCATTGTTTGGCCACCCTGCCCCTGTAAGGAAATGGATTTTCCGTTTTACCCTCCATATCTGTAAGCCTCAAACACAAGCAGAAGGGTCATTGTTTGGTCACCCTGCCCCTGTAAGGAAATGGATCGCCTTACAAGAGTCCACATGAACTGGACTTTAGTGAATTTCTGGAATGATCTGTCTCCTCTCCCAGCTCACTTCTCCTCCAGCTACCCTGAAATCTTGCTCCTTACCGTGGCCTTATGTCCATCTGTTATTCCAATGACCTCGACGGATGCCCGGTTCATTCCCTTACCTTCTTGAGGCCTCTACTCAAATGCCACAGCTCAGGAAACTGGCTACCTTACTTTGACTATCTCACAACATGACCCAAAAATTAAAATGGGAAGCCCAAGAAATAAAATAATTCAACACCAAAGGTGACCATAGCTGCCTCTGGTAGTTGCTTCCTCTTCAGGGTAAGAATCTGAATCCAGGCTTAAATACAACGGTAGGTGTAACAGAGTTAAGGGGTAGTAGCTTTGAGAAATGAGCAGCACAAAGGCTCGTCTTTTGTGTGTGGATTAAGGTCAATAGAAGGGAGACTGCAGAATCTGGCCCTCTTAACCTTCTTCCTTCAATGTAAAGATAGAGCCTCACCAGACAATTCAACCTGCTAGCATCTTGGTGTTAGACTTCACAGTCTTAGAACTGTGTGAAAGTAAGTTTCTTCTTTCTGAGCTACCCAGTTTTGGGTATTCTGTTACTGCGATACAAACTGATACTATGTGAGGTCTCTAGGGACAGCCCCCTGTGCACTCTGAGATGACAGCAGATAATTCATCATATTCTACTTGTGGGAACTCAACAGAAATGGGGGAAGCAAGCCAATTACTGTATTCTGGGGGGACAGGATGTGCTGTAAGATATGAGTTCTTTACCAGCAAACCCCAAACTGACCACTCAGCTGAATGGCCTTGTAGTCTCTCTTCTTTTCCTTTATCAGTGAAGACTCCAACATTCTTGCGTGCATGGCCTAAGATAGACAGCTAATTTTTCCCCAAGAAAAGAACCAACTGTCCCAAAACAAGTTATAAAATGTCCATCTTTTCTGTCATAAATTGCATGACATTTAAAATCAAATTGTAACATTCCCATGAACTGGCTTAAGTTGTGTTAGTTTCTGTCAGACTAATCCCTGTGCCAACTCCATTCCCAACTATGGATTTGCAACAGTTTTGATACCTCAGAAGATGGGTCTCCCCACACTCACTCATTTCTAATTATCTAGTCTCGTGTGTGCTCCACCAAGAAGCTTAGAATCTGCCTCCATCTTCACAGAAGTCCTAAAATTACACCGAAGTCAGAGACTGGCTTCAGGAAATTAAAATGTTTATAATATCAAGTCTGAAAATATTGCTATGCTCAGCACAGGTCATTTTATAAATTTCAATAACGTGTTGGGATTTGACTCCAGCCCCACAGTCAGCCCCTTCCACTGCCTCTCGGGGATGCCACATGTCCCTCCCACGCTGAGTCATGTGCCCTGCCGGGTGTGTGTGTGTGTGTGCTCTCTTTCCTTCCTTTCTCAAGTCCCTTGGGATTGCTGGTCTTGTCAAATGACAGTTCTTCCTCATTTCATTTTATAATGGATTCTGGAATGAGGGTGCACTTTGATTTTTAAATATCTTTTCTTTGTGTTGTAGGATTTGGGGCAGAATAGAACCATATGTTCTGATTCTGGATCCCATCTCTTTGTTTTAAAAGTTGTACACGTACAACAGAGACAGTTCCAGAATAGGAGACCAACACTGTACTGACCTCACCGTGTATATGAACAACTAGAGAGCAAGCTTAAGACTTACTTAGAAAGCCCCGTCTTCAGAGGGGAGGGTCAACTGCATTTTGGTTAACAGAGGTAGGATACCTCCATGCAGCACCCCAATAACCCGGGTCAGTGACAGTCTTCACAGCCGTGCTACACTGTTAGTGCTACCACACGGAACAAGTCAAGAAGGAGACAACTCAGTTAGACAAGTCATTCTGGAAGTCATGCCTTCCTATTTTCAGTTTAGTATTGTTATGGAAATTTCTAGTCTCACAGTGAACAGTCGTACAAGCCCCACCTATAGATTATTTCAGGTGTTTCAGGCATCAATCACCTCCACTGAATACTGAAGCATAGATTTAACTAACTGGACTTTAATATATGCTTATGAATTTGTTTTTTAGTTACATAGTATATTTGACACATACAAAACTCTTAATACATTCACCAAGTTCAGACAAATACACACAAATAAGAAATTCAATTTCTCGGGGGGGGGGGGTATCCAGGGGACCCCACCCTCTCTCTCAGAGGAGAGAAGGGAATGGGTATGGGAGAGGGATTCTATGAGGGGGAGGCCCTGGAGGGGGCAGCAATTGGGATGTAATAAATAAGTAAATAGAAACTCAGGTTCTTATCTCAGGATAAACAACACATGAGCTCAAAAGATTCCCACATCCCTTCGCAGTCAGCCCTCCCACCCTACCTCCTAAGAGCCAATCACATGCTGATTGTTCTCTATTAACTTGTGTGGAATTCTAGAATTCCATGCCAATGGCTGCCACGCAACACTACCCTTTTGTATAATCTGATTTCCAGTGCTGCCTGCTCGTAAGATCCTAGTGGTGTAACATAGCATCAATCCAAGGTCCTCTTTGCTCTTAGTGTTCTGTGACTCAAGCAAGCGAGCTCTTGTCCCTCCGTCTTACTACCGATGACCAAGGCTATTTCCACTTCAGGCTCTCTCCACGTTATCTGCTCCAAATGATTTGAAAACAAACATTTCCATTTCTTGTAGATAAATTGCCAGTAGGGTTTATCACAGTGTAGGAAGGGGCATATTTCGTTGCATTTTACAAACCGTCGGGCCCTTGCTATAGCCGTGGTATACTATGTTATATTGCTATGGACAGTGGGTGGTATGCATAGTTGTTTCATGTCTCAAGCTTTTGAACATCTGCCATCTGGGTGAGAGGAGGAGATGCATCTCTGTGGGTGTGACTGTCGTTTCTGTCCTGACTGAAGCACTGCAGGCTTGGCCAGCAGTGTACTGGTCTTCACATACTTGGCCTTTGTAAGAGGCTGTTTCAGTATTGTGTGTAATTGGGGTCACTGTCATTACTCATCGTGGTTCCCGACCCGGATAGACTTACGGTTTGTGAATGTTCTCCCCATCTGCCACTTGCCTACTTGTTTCCTTTGGTGTCTTTGGTGAGCAGAAGTCTTTCATTTCGGCGAGATCTGATTTCTTCTTCTTCTGTGACTACAGCCTTCCATGATCATTTCCTCTGCTTCTGAACCTCACAGGGATTCTGTAATTTTTTTCTAAGCTACTTATAGCTCTAGCTTTACTTTACGTCTATGCTTAATAACAAATCAATTCCAAATATCTGAGTGGGGATTAAGGCTCAAGTTCTCCACATAAAATCTAGTTGTCTTAGGACCATTTATGAAAAGCCTTATACAAGTGGATTAAGAAGACCTTACAGACCGGTTGCTTTTGCACTTTCAAGTTCATCCCTTCTTGTAAGTGTGGAACTTGTTTAAAAATGGGCTTCATAAGGCCAAGGCCAAGGTTGCTGTCCACTTTAAGAGGCGACTCACCTGGCAGTTGATGCAGACCCCTCCACCTGTGTAGACGCCTTTGTTGTCCAAGCTGGCCTGCTGGCGCTCCACATCTGGGTCATAGTGACAGTCCACAGCATGCCCGTGGCAGTTACAGGCTGGAACAAAGCACTCTTGGTCAAGCTGTCATGCAACATTTAGTGAATCCCAGACAGGACCTCTGCTTGTGGCCTACAATAAAGTTTGTTCTGAAACACTGTGGAAAATTACAGGGAATTCTTTTACACGAATACTATGATATAATAGTATGTACTTTATAGCTCCTTCCATTTGATAGTAAGTGAAAGGTTTCTCTTTTTAAAAAGATGTATAATTATAGCAATAATGACTCTAATGCCAATCAGTCATGTACATAGACTACTGCCACTGCTGGTGCTGCCACAGACTGTCATCTGACTCTTTATATATTGTGAAATGTATTTATGTGAATTGTTGATTTAATCTACTCTCTAAGGTAGGTGCCACTAACCCCATACCACAGATAGGAAAACTGTGGTGATCCATAGCTACAAATTCATAAACAAGAGAGTACAAAGTCAGGCCTGTCTTTGATTCCAAATGCTACACTCTCAGCCAATGGTCTAAATTTTTAATTTCAGGTCTATGTATAATGTATATCTAATTGCAGATAAGTAACAATACCTTTGGCTGCCTATACATCCTATGAAGATGGGCTTGTATGTATTTTGTTATGGAACTTAGTTCGAGGCACACAGTGGCCCTCAACAAACCCTCGCTGTATTGACTTGAATTCCTACCTACGATGTTGAATGCCGCCAAGAGTGAAAGCAAAGAATTCACAGTGATTGTGGAAGAATGTCAACAAATACCTAAACCATCGGTCAAAAAGATCAGGGCATAAAATTAACCTGAGTAGTCAAAGCATGCCTAGCACAGCCACTAAGCTATGTGATTAAAATGTCCGTAACGGCTCAGTGATATGGTCTGAACATGTGATGTTTCTCAGAAGTTGACGTGACAGAACTCAGTTATCTACGTGAAGATGTCAGGAGGGGGCCTTCCTTCCTAAGTCGCTTTCGTTGGTGTTTGTATCGCAGTAAAACCACCACTTCCTCACATTCTACTACACCTGTTAAAACTTTCTACTTCTGCTAAAAAGCAGCTCTTGCTATTCCTCGTTTTCTTCTGGTCTCTCTCCTCCCTTCCACATGATTTAATCCATGACAGCGTCCTACTATGAGTCAGTGTCCCACTATGTGTTTAACCACTCTCTCTGCAGTCCATCTGATACCACACCCTAAGAAACAGCTGAGGTGGCTCTAAGGCACTTAAGATTTCTGGGCGTATGGCTCAGAGGCAGAGCATTTACTTAGTGTATAGGAAGGCCGACATGCTAAACCACTCAGCCCCCCCCAAACAGGAAAGCATCATGCGTGTTATTAAGGAGTCCTTTTTCTTCTTAGAATTGAATTCAGGATGCTTTCCCCTTAAGCCTGATATTTTCCCTGTGCCAGTTCCCTCTCGTCAGTGATTATATTTTCCATAGCTGAGATGCCTAAAGCCTACATATATTATTAAGTAGAGAGTCACAGACATAAACAGTTTGTATTTCAAACTGTATGTCCTGTCGGCAGCGCAGCAAAGGTGCAGCCTGTATTTCAAAGTGCTTTGCGCCAGCCCAGGAGTCGTCTGGACTCGTGTTGGCGATGAGATCGGTGAGATCGGCTTGCGGGTCACCACGCATGCTCCTTAGGTTCTTGTTAACCCCTGGTTTACCTGATAAAGGCTCTCAAGTGCAAACATGGACACAACAGCCAGTCATCACAATCTGCTGTCCTTACAACACTATTTATTATTAGTTTCTCTTCATCTTTTTACCGTTCTCAATCTACAAATTTAACATTCTCATAACCGTGTGTGTAGGAAAGTGTATAGCCCACCCCAGGGTCATAACCATGTGTGTAGGAAAGTGTATAGCTCACCCCAGGGTCCCCACTGACCCTGCTCTCAGCATCCACTGGAAGTCTGAAGCACTTAAGTAGGGTAAGGGGGGAATACCTTATATCAAACATAACTGAGTCTTTAAAGCTGACAGGATCCCGTTCTCTCTTTAGGAAGAGAGGAGAGGGCTCCTCTTCTTCACCCAGCACCCACCTTCACACTCATTGGGCTGCTCCTGTGCAGCGGGCCGCCAGCGCCTCTGATTGTAGCCTGCACAGCAGCGATTACACGTGTCCCCACAGGTGTGGTGCTGGCATTCACACCGGAACCTGAGCATAAAGGCAAAGAATATTTTGGTAACTGAAAAGTGGTGGTGGTAGTGGTATAGTGGGGTGGCATGGTGGTGTGGTAGTGTGGTAGTGTGGTAGTGTGGTGATGTGGTGGTAGTGGTGTGGTGGTGTGGTGGTATGGTGGCATGGTGGTAGTGGTGTGGTAGTGTAGTGATTGCAGTGTAGTGGTGTGGTGGTGTGGTAGTAGTGGTGGTAGTGGTGTGGTGGTGTGGTATGGTGGTGTGATGTGGTGGTAGTGGTGTGGTTGTAGTGGTGGTAGTGGTGTGGTGGTGGTTGTGGTGTGGTGGTTGTGGTGTGGTGGTTGTGGTTGTGGTTGTGGTGATAGTAGTGTGGTATGGTGGTATGGTGGTGGTTGTGGTTGTGGTGGTAGTGGTGTGGTGTGGTATGGTGGTGTGGTTGTGGTGGTGGTTGTGGTGTGGTGGTTGTGGTGGTGGTGTGGTGGTGGTTGTGGTGTGGTGGTATGTGGGACTGTGAAAGGCAGCCTGGTCCCCAGTTGCGCTAACGCTAGAAACCGCAGAGACCCTGAAGGGATGGTAGGAGTTTGCCTGTTCCTGGGCACCAGGCCCATACTAGCCGCAGCCCCCAAAGATTTGTGGCCATCAGTCATGTAAGAGCAATGTCCCAAGCCCCTCCACATGTAGAAGATGTGACCTAAAGTCATGTAGGCTCAAGACAGACCTCCATTTTAATGCGGTACCTAAAGGCCTGGTGGCTTCGCCAATAAGCCTTCCTTCCCAGACACTCCTCCCTGAAAAAGGTATTTAACTTGGGCCATTCTGGGAAGTAGGGTACAGTTTTACACACCCTCTTTCTGCCATGACAATAAATGCCTTAAGACCATGGACTGCCTCTTTTCATTGGGATCCACCACGGGGAGCCATGGAGGAGGCCTTTGTCTATAGAACCGCCGTCTAATCTCCTGTAGAAGGCCTCTCTGAGCTCCCAACAAAGCCACCTACCAAGCCCACCACTGTCAAGCCAAAGACTCCCCCATGGGACCAGCCAAAGCTCCCCCATCCTCCATCCCCCCCAGTCCTAGACTAGATCCAGCCTGCGGGGTAGAGGGGGACGGTGCCCCATTCCACTCTCAGCTCTTCCAAGGCATCCAGCAGCTCCTGGATGTCCAAGAGCCTGAGAGCCGCCCAGCCCTGTTTCCTTGCAGGCCCAGGGACGCCAGAGCCAGATCCGGCTGTCCTGCACCTCAGGCTGCGCTTCCCTACCCCCAGGGTGGTGTCCAAGGGCTTCCCTACAACCCACTGACAGCATGAGGTAAGCCCAGTCACTCCCCGCATCCTGCCTCCCCAGCGGCCATGCCCTGTGGCAGAGTGGACACGGGACCCCACAACCCTACAGTGGTGGTGGTATAGCATGAAACTCAGAGCAATCCTCCTGTCTTAGCATCCTGAGTTTGAAAAGCAGTTTGTCTTGGTTTGATTTAGATGTTTTGTTGGAGACTGGTTCTCATTTATCCCAGATGGACCTTGAACTGACTATGTAGCTGAGGAAGACCTTGAACTTGTGATACCTCCCAAGTGCTGAGATTACAGGTGTACGCAGCATGCCTGCTTTGAGGGTCCTGGGTTTATGTGGTACTAGAGCTCAAACCCAGAGATTCATGCTTGCTACAGGCATTCTCTACCAGCTGAGCTACATCCCCAGTGCCAGTGTAAAGTTTTTATTTGAACCAGTTGTTCCTGCTAGTCCAGCATGCAAGGTTATGAGATAAATCTCCAGCACTGAAATCAAAACCAAAACCTCTGTGATATATGACACACACACAATTGTTGGGTCATCTGGGACACAGTCACTGAGCGAATCCCAGACAGAACAAAGCGATTTGTATACATTCTGTCAGCCCCTTATCACCTCCATTGCACAGATGGAAACTAAGATACTCAGAGTAACATACTTGCCAAAGTGCAAATGCAGATAGCAGAGAACCAACCTTTGTTCCTGAAGTGCCAGTTCTTTCTCCCCGACCACAGTATGTTACAATAATTGAACAACACTGGGCACTGTGTTTGAAGGAAGACTCAAAACCACATGGAACAGGCTGCTGGCTGGGCCTCTCGAGAACCCACAACCCTTCTGTGAGAGGCAGCTGGAGGGTGGCATGACCAAAGAGTCACACTCCGGATAGAAGGTACCAGCCTTCTCCCTGCCCCACTGTCTGCAAAGGTGCTGACATGGATTTAACTGGCATGGCATGATGGCTGGAGACTGTTCATTTCAAAGGGCTAACAGTCTTTCTCTAATCCCAAATTACTGACACAGATTTTTATATTATGATTATATATATATAAATCATATAATTTTTTAATATTTTTATATTATGATTATAACACATAGCCGAGCAGTTATTAATCTATTCTAAACCTCTAATCCATCCTACCTCCCAGAAAAAAGTCCCCATGATATTTGTATTTTAATATTTATGTTTTTATTTTAATTTTTAATATTTATGTTTTAGCTCTCTCTGCTTCAGATGCTTTTCCTACGGTGACTTCTTTGGACCTCCCCTTTCCCCTCTTCTCTCTCCCCTCTCCCCTCTCCCCTCTCTCTTCCCCTAACCCCCACCCCTCTGCCCTGGCTGGCAGAAGTCCAGCCCTATTCTTTCTTCTGCTCAGCTATTGGCTGATCAGGTTTATTGACAAGTCAGAGAACAAATGAGGATATATGTTGACACAATCTTAAAACAGGAAGCACTTGAAGTAAACATTACCTAAAGCCATGTCTGGATTGCAACTAGCTATGGGAGCAGAGAAATCAGCATCTGGATTACACAAGGACAATCTTCACACCATGCACAATAACATTATGCCTACAGGAGACTACATGGGCTCTCAGCAGGAGAGGCAGACTCAGCTCAGTACCAATGAAATACTTGGCATATGTTGGCCAGAAAGAATATCTAAGTGCCATTGCTTGAGGAACTTGAGGTAGGGAACATTCATAGGGAAGTTCTGAGCGTAGCTGAGGAAGGAGCCTGGTGCCTGTCTGGTGGTGCTGACATGCGCAAGTCATGTGGTACTGATTCTCAATCTAAAGGTGAGGTAGCATTTGGTCTTGCATCTACTGTAAAAAATGTTTCAGACCTAGTCAAGAGATGCCTTTTCATGAGCATCTCCATCTTATGTCGTTCTAACAGCTACAATCATTTTCCTCTCAAACAACTGACTGTTTAGGTTATGATACAACAACATTCGAGCCTGGGCAGACTCCTGTTTATTTGAGTGCTTGAAAGTCCAGAATCAAAAGTGTAATTCTGTTGCTCTCCAGGCTGCGAGGTCAGGATGGTAAACACTCGTGATTAAAGCTGTTCTACATAGAACCAGTGTCGCTGATTGTCCACTGATGGACTTCCTCCATCCAGTCACTGGGTCGCCTCAAGCAGAGGATGGTTTCCTGTTCATACATGCAGATTATCACCACTGTCCTCCTCCTATCAGCAGGATTTAAATGAGACTGAATGCTATTTGACTAAGTCAACACCTCTTTAAGGGCAACCATGAAAGCTTTTCTGTGGGGGGAGTGGGCGTGGGAAGTGCTCGTGATCAGCCAAACCCTAATGTGCCAGTCCCACCTGGAGGAACCATCAAGCTTGGCAGAAACCCCAGATAAATTACATTCACAGTCAGGGGCTGGAGAGCCGGCTCCGCATGGGCTACTCTTCTAGAGGGCCTGGGTTAGGTTCCCAGCATCCACCATAACTGTCTATAACTCCAGTCCCGAGGGATTCAGTGCCCTCTTCTGGCCTCCTCAGGCACTGGGCATATATGCAGGTAAAACATTCATTCACAAAAGAAAATTAAAAATAATATTTTTAAAAATTAAAAAAATACATGCAAAATCAAACTGAAGCTAGAAATTGTTAGTGACCGGCATGTTTGGGGATTTAGTAGCAGCCTTCCATATTACCTATAGGGTGCTATGATTGGTTAATCATGTCTGCTGTAGACCCACTGGTAGTCTGTGGAGGAAAAGGAAGAGCTAGACTACAGGGAATTCTCACACACACACACACACACACACACACACACACACCACCTTGCTGTGGATTCTGAAACATTCCTGCTGAGGTCTGGAACCTAGAGTCTTTAACAGGGTGTGAGCATCCTCGGGAACAATTAGGGTCATTCATAGCGAGGTGAGGAGAGGCCTGGCCACACTTACTGCTTTTCAGGGTTGTCAGCGCTGCACGTGTCTGCATGGCCGTGGCAAACACACCGCCCACCAACGCTAATGTCCTTTATGCTGTAATAATACTGCAGGACAGAAAACAAAAGCATCAGCACAACACGGATGTATTCTTACAACTTTGACCCACGTGCAGAAGACTGGGCTTGGCTTTTCCCTGTTCTAGGCTCTTGTCATTTCTCCTTGACATCAACACAAATGGGACCACGTTCACTTGTGCCTTGTCTTACAAAGTGAATGCATTCATCAACCAATCTTAGTTTTTAGAAGCCTTCAGAATTTGTCCATTAAAATAGTCAAATGCTTTAAATGTATGGAGAAAATTTTCTAAAATGAGATGATGCAAGTGTCTTAAGTTTGTTCACATATTAAGCATACATATTTACCAAAAATGAATTTTGTCTCTACTATATGCAAACTTCCCCTCCAGGGTGTAGGAAAGGAGAAATATTTTTTGAAAAATATTTGTATAGATCGAAATATCCAAAATGTTGGGCAGATTCACCTCTAGAAGGAGCCACCAGCAGTTGGCAGTTGTTGGAACCTTCTTAGTTCATGTTCAAAAGGCTAAAGTTCAAACTCCCAAAGACCAGCCAGAGTCAGCTACAGTCCCAGTGATGGAGGCTCAGCTGCTAAATCAGACCACACACACACACACACCACACATACACACACATGCTCAAGACATTTCAATGTTTCTTTTCTTTGAGACTGAACCCAGGTTCCTACTACTGAGCTTAGATAAATGGCTAAGGCTTTCCTCAGACAGACTCGTTTTGCAGGCTAATGAGGCCTTGTATTTGCAATCCTCCTGCATCAGCTTCTCTAGCTGCTGGGACTACAGGCTTACACCACCGGCCTGGTGTGTCTCTTTTCTGCAAATAGCTATATCTATTTTAGACAGAAACTACCCCTCTGCCTAAGTATCACTGGCTGGGAAAGGTGTTTGGAAGAATTTAACTTATTTGGCAAACAAAACAAGCAATAAAATGAAGGTGCCCAGGACTCACCCGACGCGTGACAGTGGGGTCTCGCTCTGCCTTGGAAATAAGATGCCCGAGCAGGGTGTTGGTTCTCAGAAACCGCAAGCGGATATTTGTTGCCTTAGTAAACTCCCTCAGGGTGTCAGAGAAAGCAAATTTTTTTGCACCTGGACGACCATTTATCAAGGATACAACAATCTAAAAACAAAAAATAAAAAAAAGAAGAAGGAAAGGAAAGGAAAAAAGGCACGCCAAAGGAAAAGCCTTTGCTCAAAATGTAGCCACAAAACACTAAAAACATGCTCCCAAAGCACCTGGTTCTCAAAGGTGCACCTGGGTGAGCTGGGGTGGTCTGGCATCTAGTCAGAACACTGTTCGTAGTTCTTGGTTCTGCATTTAAATCTAGTCTCTGTGAAGTTGTTGCTTCCTCAAACCTCTCTTCTATCAGGTGGCCATGGAGGGGAAACTACAAAATGTTGGAGAACTATGGTTATGTCTATAAACACAGAGAAATGATTCTGTCCAGTCAATTTGAGGAAACAAGGCTGACATAATCAATGGAACAGTGGCTCTCAACCTTCCTAATGCTGCAGCACTTTATGCAGTTCTTCACGTTGTGGTGACCCCAACCATACAATTATTCATTTGCTACTTTACAACTGTAATTGTGCTGCTGTTAGGAAGCACAATGGAAGTGTCTAATATGCAGCCCCTGTGAAAAGGTCATGTGACCCTGGGGTCGTGACCCACAGGTTGAGAACCTTTGATCTAAATGCCATGGACAAGAACAAATGGTCTGGGGATTCATGCTTCTTCAGCTGATGAGATCCCAGCCTTGATGCATTGAAACATAAGCTGCTCACCAGCCAGACAGTACTGGATAGAGCTACTTGAGTAAGATCTCACACTACTAAGGAGAGTTGATTTGAAAGTCTGTTCATATTCCTATATTCACCATTTCCATAGAGTTCTACCCTGACTGTCCCCACCTCTGTCCACCTCCATGAGGGCTTAGTGCTGCTGCTTGATACCGGCACCCCCACCCCCACCCCCACCCCCACATCCCCACACCTCCTTAGTCTCGCTGGAAACATGAAGAGGTGGGAGCGTTCAACCCCACTTACCAGTGACCCACCCACCTTCTAAGTCTGTCACCAGAACTCTGAGTTCTGTGGACCTTGGATCCCAAACCCTAATTTCCTGGGAAGAACTCAGGGCTCCAAACAGAACTTCCAACCCGTTCTTGAGTCTTTGGCGTTACAGCCTCCCAAAGCTGTTTACCTCGCCATTTTCCAGAGGCACGATACGGGAATACTCCGTGACACAGAGCACCTGGTCATCCTGGGTGACAGCCATGTTTGCTTCTTGCCCAAACTGTTCTACACAATCTCCTCTAGAATCTAGGAAGGAAATAATTGAAGATTATCAAATAGAACCTCACTTTCTCCTAGGCCACTTCGGATGCCTTGTGTTTCCCTAAGAGAGAAGAACCTAGAATTCCTGTGCTTCTAGATGGAGGCTTAGGATAAAGATTTTGTTCATGAAAGAGAACTACCCACTGTTTCCGTTTACGTGCCCTTCAGGAACCACAGTTGAAGATATGTTATTAACTCGTCATGTCTCAAGTAAGCAAAATCGCTGCTCACCTTGAGTCACCGTGGGGTCCTGAGACACTTACATAGTTCAACAGCAAAGATAACAGATTCAGAATAAGTAACATGGAGCCCAGGATTCAGAAGGCTGGGAGTTTGTTCCTCACCCCTCATCAAAGGAGAGCGTAAGCCGCAGCTCACTCACAGGCACCTCCCACCAGTTGGAGTTTTAAAAAAAAATTGTTTTTTTTTGTTTGTTTGTTTGTTTTTTTGAGACAGGGATTCTCTGCATAGCCCTGGCTGTCCTGGAACTTTCTCTGTAGACCGCTGGCCTTGAACTCAGAAATCCACCTGTCTCTGCCTCCCAAGTGCTAGGATTAAAGGCGTGCACCACCACTGCCTGGTTTGGAGCAATTATTTTTGCTCCTTTGATTATTATCAAAGGAGTTGTGACCTTCATTCTGCACGTGGGATCCTTAGATATACATGACTGAGAAATTGGGCTCTTTTGAGAACAACTTACGAGGTCCAAGCCCTACCAAGTCACACTAAGACACCTTTTTAGAAAACTAAATCCATAGTCTTAAACAGTTCCAGATAATCAAAGGTCCCTCATAGCATAGAAGACAAGATTACTTACGAGCAAAATACTGCCATGGTGAGTAGGTGCTTCCAAAGTCTACGGATCTTTCCAGGACCCAAAGATCAGGGCGGGGAGAGTTCGCAAATTTGATTAAGATATAAGCCACGTGGAAGAGCTAGAAAAGCAAGAGAGATACAGTTTGTCAGGGCTGAGAGTATAGCTAAGTGGTAGAGCACTTGCCTAGCATGCAGAAGGCCTTAGGTTCAATTCCCGGAACCACCAAAACCAAAAAGATTTAAGTCATGTTGTCCATGGCTTTGACTATTTCTATAGGACCTTGATTCCCAAGGCTACAAGATGTAGATCTTGTTTCTACCTACATGGTGGACATATTTGCCCAGGAGCAGTTTTTCTAGCTCATTATTCTCAAAATCAACCATTTTCCTTCTCTTCTAAGGCCAAGTGGTCACTGGTCACACTGGTCCATCTTAACCGTATCTGATCTCTGAATGTCAACCAGTCATTCACGTCAATACATCAGAAGCCTGGTGGCAAGCACTAAGAATGTTGTGCTAAGTCCCTTGTGGAGCAGCAGAACAGCGCAGAGCTTCTCTTAGGAGTGCCAGAGCCTGCGGCTCCAGGTGTTGGAAGGATCAGAGCTGCAGCCTGAGACTTAAGCAGCTGTTGTGGGGTGGAGCCTCCTCCCCAGGGCCACCTACACTGCCATCCTAGGTTCCCAGCTACTTTCCCTACGACCAATATTTTTGTTTATTCTCATTCTTTGCCTACGACTAGAGTGACACAAACACAGAAAAACGAAGCTGGGTTCTGGTCCTGCTCTCTTCACCTCTAATTCTTAAACTGCAAAGTATAGCTCAGGAACACCCAGCATTTCTTGTGGTTTTCTCCCCTCTCTCCTTCCTCAAAAAGTATCTGCTTTGCAATTTGAGTTCTAAGTTATATAGCCAGGTCACCAAATTGATGATTTTATATCCAAAATTTCAACCAAGAATCAAAAATGTTGGGGCGGCAGTTGTCATGTCATTCTTGTCTGTAGTCCCTAGGCAATGCAGTGTGCAATGAGTGCTTACATCAGTTAGATACTAGAACTCATCCATAGATTATAGAAGAGGATGTGCATAAGTTACAGTCAAGTGCAGCATTCTACACAAGGGACTTGCGTTCCTGAGGGATACAGAGGACAGAGGAAAACAGGACAGCCAACCCTGGGGATACAGAGGGATAAGGGCAGAGCAGAGACTTAAGACAGCCCCTGTTCTCCAGCCCCCTGGCCCCACTGCATCCCAAGTGACAGATTCCTAGTGACTTTCTGAGCAGAGTGGCCCACTGACATTTGTCCACTGGAACCAGGAGTACAATGAACTCATCTGCTCAGGGAGAAGAGAAGACTCAGACCCTGTGGGGTCCTCTTTCCTGGAGAAAAAATACTAAGAAAGAAGGGGTGGGGTATAACTTAATATACATGCAAGGCCTTGGCTCTATCTCTGGGAACAAAATATTGATAACAATAACAACAATAAAATTTTTAACCATTTTCCACATAGAATAGTAGAAACTGTATGTGTATATGTGTCTGTATATCTGTGTATGTGTATGTGATGTGAATTCAAATCTGAGAAATATTTTTTAAAGATTTATTACACGTAAGTACACTGTAGCTGTCTTCAGACACCAGAAGAGGTGTCAGATCTCATTATAGATGGTTGTGAGTCACCATGTGGTTGCTGGGATTTGAACTCAGGACCTTCAGAAGAACAGTCAGAACAGTCAGTGCTCATAACCGCTGAGCCATCTCTCCAGCCCAAATCTGAGAAATATTATCTAATATTAATATTTTGAACTCTAAATTAGAAGCCCAAACATTTATATAAAATTTGTTCATTTTTTGGACTTCAAACTCCTTTATCCTTTAAAAAATTATAGAAGACTCCCCCAAAATCTTTTATGTTGACTCGTATGTTGACATATACCATATTAATAATGAAAGTTGAGACATTTAGGGCATATATATGATTATTCATTTAAAGTAGGAACCCTACTCTGTAGGCAGCCCTGAGTGAGTAACGCCCTGAATGGAGATGTGCTGGGGACATAGGCCAGAGCACCATGAGGACCAAAGCCTCAGACCCATGGGAAGAGAGCAAACCCTCCCCTACCACTCACCCCGCCACTCACACCCCTCCCTGGAGGCTCAGAGAGAAGCGGCAAAGCCCTCATCCTGGATCCAAGCGTGGGTGTGGTTAGTGTGTGCAGAAACATTGCCTTAGCTCTCTTCCCCGCAGTGTTTGGGGCTTGAAGACTTCTCCTTGAAGACGGGTGCTGCTCCTGCCTAGGTTAGCCACACCTGCCTCCTCGGTCCAGCTGTCTGGCCTGTTCATCTGCATGCAGCAACTGCACCTCTGTTCAACTCTACACAATAAGCGTGCTGGGCGCCCAGGGTGCTGCAGTTTCTCCCGAGGAGATGCCTGCTCAACCCCGGCTTTTCTGTGTCTTCTTCTTTCCCTCACAGGCCCCATCAGGTCTGACCCTAGAGCGGTGATGAAGATAAATGCTGTATGGTTACGAGAAATTATCTTTTCTAACAAGAACATTAGCAGTGCTCTGTTTCTGCAAATCCTTTTGACTGACAGATGGGTAAATGAATAGGTTTTCCTATCTGCCTCTGTATTCTATCTCTACTGACATATTTTGGTTTGGGTGAAATATTTGAAAAAGATTTTACCCCAGTTAGATCTTTAATGGTAAAAATGAGGTTCTTGGGGTTTATGGATCTCCCAAAAGGACCGGGGCTCAGGGGCACACCACAGGCTCTCACCAGACTCTGAGAGACACCATTCCCTTATAGAGTCTACCTTTCATGGTAAGAAGCCATTTTTCTATTTCTCTGAGGGAAGAAAGATTGTCATAGCAGCAACTGACAGCTCTAAGTCCCAGCTAGCTCTGTCCCGTTCAACCTTGTGCTTTATAGTTTTGGAAATAATACTTACCAGGCTATGAGTATAACCCAACTGTCTACCATTGCTCAGGGGAAAGTCCTGCTTGATACAGAAACACCAGAATTACAAGGCAGTCTGAGCACCATAAAGCAACAGCTAAAAGTAGAAATAGAGGTTTCCAAAGACCCACACCATGATTGCATGGTGAGATGATTTATGGGAAATTCGAGAACTCCTATTTGGAAAGCTGTAACAAATATAGATCTTTCCAACTGCTTATATACCTGTTTCAGTCTGTCAAAAAGCACATGTAGGTATGAGAATAAGATAAATGATAATGAAGCATTTTGAATGCAAGAATCTTTCTAAGCATGCTTTATCTCTCCCACCAAACTCTCACAGAGATAGTTGCTACAATATAGTCAGTAGAGTATAATTAGTGACCACTGCCTCCTAAGCTTAGTGCATCTGGCTTCAAGGTGATACTCCATTCTTCTGAAACACTGCAGTTACAGAAAATCCCCAGTGAGAGCTCGAGATGGCACTTGGGTGTAGGAAGCCATGGCTTCGAGCCCCAGTGCCACGTAAACCAAGAGGCAGGAGAGGCAGGAGCTCAAGGTCATCCTTGGCTACATGAAGTTTGAAGCCAGCCTGGGCTACATGAGACACACTGTTGGGAAGGGAGAGGCAATAGACATGGGAAGGAGAAGAACATCCCAGTAAGCAGATTGGGTGCCCACTGGCTTGTTCTGTGAACCTATTACCTGGATCTAACTTAACGAACATACTAAGTCTGTCCACCATCAACACCAAGCAGACAGGATATTCCACTTTAAAAAGTGTCCCTTCTGTTTTTGTTGAGGACCTGATTCTGAGGTTCCTTAACCACACGTGCATGTGCTCTGGTGACAGGCAGGCTGCACTCGGTTCTCATTCCACTCGTTTGAATGAATCTACCATGGCTTGGTGGACCTAACCCCGCCACAGTGGAAATCTGCTGCCCTCTCTCGCCCAGTGCTCTAGTTCAGCAGCAAGTGCCCTCTGACACAGGCACTTGCGAGTGTTGGTGCCCAGTAGTGAGTGGTCTCTGAGTGCTCACGACCTGAATCAGGCATGGGAAGCAGACATGACTGCAGACAAGGTCTGCTTTCTCCTGACTGACCATGGTATAAGCTCTTAACTGGCTGTTTCTGTTAGACAGCTTACTCTCTTAAGATTGGTCTCCTACCACTGAAAATACTTCAAAGCACACACATCAGCCTTGAGACTCACGGATAAAAACAGACAGCGTGGGGCAGAGAGGAGCCAGGGAACCGGGGAGCAAAGGGAATTGTTGAGTAAGTATTTGATGGGCAAAGATAAGGGGTGGGAGAGAGATGGCAAAAATAGTAGACTTGTAATCTCCTCTCAAATGCTTTTGTAATAAATCAAAGCTGGCTTGGCTCTACTTAAGCAGGTCCAGGGTAGCCTTTTAAATAAAGCTTTGATAAAGCAGATAAGATACTTAAAAGGGCTTTATACTTCAAAGGGTTTCAGGGTGAGTGGAGGAGCTAAGGCAGGAAGCTGGCCCAGGTCTCTCTCAAAGTCACTGAAAACACAGTCTGCCTCAGTCAGTCACTCACTCAGCTCAGGGCCTCCCTGAACTGAGCATGCGTTACGAATGGTTAGAAGTTGCTATGAACAGAATAACACGTGGATATATGAATGAATGTATGTATTAACCAATGAAAGCAAAGACTTGTTTCTGCTGCTGTGTTCAGGAGGCAGACATTAGCAGGCAAACAGCTACAGAGCGGACCCCAAGAGCGTCATACCTGGGTACTTACATAATGACTAAATATATTGATTTAATAAGTGAATTTAATCAGTATATTGTTCCAAAAAGAAGCATTTTAATAATTGTTTTCCCTGATGCTTTACTTTGAACAGTCTGCAAACCTACTGAAGATCTCAAAAAATAGTGTAAAGGCTGCCCATCTGTCTTTCACTTAGGTGCATCAGTTGTTCATGTTTCACACATGCACACACACACACACACACACACACACACACACACACGCACACGCACGCACGCACGCGCACGCGCGCACATGTGCACACGAACAGGAGTCTGCTTCTTTGAAAGTAAAAGACTTCATGACACTTGCTGCTAAATGCTTCAGCGTGTATCTCCCCCAAACATGGACATTTTCATAAACTTATTGTTTTCAGGACTGCTCCAGCTTCATTTTTGCTGCAAGGATAAAATGTCTAAAGAAGCCCCACCCTGCTGCCATGGTTGTGTCTTCCCCAACAGTGACATTTCAGACAAGTCACTGTACTCTGACCAGAACGTTCTCTGGTCTGGCCTCTCTCTTATCAGAAAGGCATGTTTGGTCAAGTTCTAAGAACACACACTCTGAGCTTCCTGCTGGCTCCCAGAAGAGACTGCTTACTGGGAAAGAGGTAAGGTATAGATCGTTCCAGAAACTGTCCAGACAGGATTCAACCGTGGTAAGTGGCCACCAACCCTAGCAGCATCTCTCTCTGAGAGGATCCCATTGCACTGTGGATGAGGACAGGCCACAAGAGGCTTTCTGGGAGTTTTGATAAAACCTCTCACAAGTCCTCTTCTACCGGGGAGGGTGTTCTATCTTTCATTCCACATGGCAACATGCAGAGTAGAAAACCCGCCCTAAGCCTCCCTGCACTCTGTCTAAGCAATGAAGATCTGAATTAGCAGGAAGACAGGATAATGACGCAGTAGGAACTGACTTGTAGTTAGCGTAAACAGGCCTAGTAGACTACTGCATATTAAAGTGACACAGACAAGGACAGTCACATTAAAGTGACACAGACAAGGACACAGTCTGAATGTTTCCCATGAAGAAATGATGTTTGAGAAGATAGATATGTGTATCCCAACTTGAACATAGCACAGTGTATATAATACATGCCCATATATGTGACTACATATAACTCTGTAAATGTGTTTATATGTCAGTTTGATTTTTTTTTGAAAAACAGTACAAAAGCCTGAGAAATCAAAATAAAAAGCCAAAACTTAGTCTAAATATTGGGACTTGGTCTGCTATGATCGCCTTGGTCTCTAACCCAATGTTTTTCTTTTTAATTGGAACAGAATTGTTCTTTAATCAGAACAGCTGAAGGATATCTGTCTTTCCTCTGGAGTGGACACACAGGTCAGTAACAAAGTGCTTGTCTGTCATGCTCTGAGTTCGGTTCCCCCTACCAGCATACACACAAAATAAAGCAGAAGAAATGGGTCACTGGGCATAGTGGCACATGCCTGCAAATCCATCACTCATCAGGCAAAGGCAGGCGACTTGAGACCAGCCAACTATGGAGACAGAAAGCAACTAGAAAGGCTTGGGTCACCAATAACTTAGAAGAGAATAGGCGGGGCAGTGGTGGCGCATGCCTGTAATTCAAGCACTCTGGGAGTCAGAGGCAAGCAGATTTCTGAGTTTGAGGCCAGCCTGGTCTACAAAGTGAGTTCCAGGACAGCCAGAGCTATACAGAGAAACCCTGTCTTGGAAAAAAAAATCCAAAAATAGAAAGAAAGAAAGAAAGAAAGAAAGAAAGAAAGAAAGAAAGAAAGAAAGAAAGAAAGAAAGAAAGAAAGAAAGAAAGAAAGGAGGGAGGGAGGGAGGGAGGGAGGGAGGGAGGGAGGGAGGGAGGGAGGGAGGGAAGGAAGGAAGGAAAGAAAGAAGGAAAGAAGGAAAGAAGGAAGAAAATAGAAGAGAATAATCAACAAGAAGAAAATGGAAGCCTTACATCTAAATACTGTACTGGGGAGCTGAGGAGATGGCTCAGACAGTCAATGCCTATTGCACAAGGATGAGGACCTAAACTCAGATTCCCAGTACCCATGTAAGAGTCATCCATGTATGTGCAGATCAATAGCCTTAGAGCTACATGGAGGCAGGGCAGAGACAGAAGGATCCTGGAGCTCCCTGGCCAGTCAGTCAGTCAGTGAGCTCAGGGAGCAGTGAAAGCTAACTTCATATCTATCATCAGTACCCCTGTAAGAGTCAGGCATGAGCATCACTAACCACAGAACTGAAGGCAAGAAAGAAAAGAAGGGTTCCCAGAGCTCTCCAGCTGGCCAGATTAGCCAATCAGTGAGCTCAGAGTTCATGAAGAGACCCTGCCTCAAAAGATGAAGTAGAAAAAAACTGATAGTGGAAGACATGCAACATTTCCCAATGTACTCCATGAATGTACACACACACACACACACACACAAGCATACACACATACAGACACTCGTACACACATGCACACACATGAGCATACACATATACAAACACAAACACCATGAGCATGCATACATATATATACACATACACGCATGTGCACACATACTCACATGAGCATACACACATACAGACACTCACACACATGCACACACATGAGCATACACATATACAGACACAAACACAAACACCATGAGCATGCATACATACATACACACCCACATACATGTACACACACTCACATGAGCATACACACATTCAGACACTCACACAAACAGGCACACACACAAACATTCACACATACACACACAAACACACATGAGCATATATACATACATACAAAAAGAAAAAACATTTCATATTGACAATTTTTAACATATGAGGGTTGCTGACAGCTTAGAACATGATTTATAGTCCTTATGAATTTAGTCATTATTCCCTCAAAGTGTAAACTTGAGCCCATACTGCTATTGGAGAACATTTCTGCACCAACCAACATTTGCAAATAGATTTGGTAGTAATTATGAATTAGATGAAGCCCTGTGATGGTTTATATATACTTGGTCCAGGGAGTGGCAGTATTTGAAGGTGTGGCCATGTTGGAGTAGTTGTGTCTCTGAGGGCATGGTCTTTACGACCCTATTCCTAGCTGCCTGGAAGCCAGTCTTCCACTAGCAGCCTTCAGATGAAGATGTAGAATTCTCAGCTCCTCCTGCACCATGCCTGCCTGGATGCTGCCATGTTCCTGCCTTGATGATAATGGACTGAACCTCTGAACCTGGAAGCCAGCCCCAATTAAATGTTGTCCTTATTATGTTGCCTTGGCCATGGTGTCTGTTCACAGCAGTAAAAACCCTAAGATAAGCTCCATAAAACTTAGTTTAGTGGATTGAATGAGAAATGTCCCCCATAGGCTCATGTGTTTAAACACTCGGTTTCCTATTGGTGGCGCTGTTTGGCAAGGATGTAGAAGTTTTTTCGGGTCCAACCTCACAGGAGAAGGTTCATCACAGGCAGAGGGCTTAGAGAGTTTACAGTGTTGCTGAACTTCTGGTTTGCTTTTAGTTTCTGTTTGTGTTCCTCCTCTGGAACCACAACTCAAACATTTCCTTAAGTTGCCTTTGGTCATGGTATTCTACCACAGCAATCAAACATAACTAGCACACACAGAATCTCTGAGCCCCATCCTATAGTAAGTCTTGTGCTTTTTCCTACCCTCTAGTGACTTTCAACTGTCAGGGAGGATTGTGTCTGGATCCTGACTCCCCTTATAAAACCCCATTTGTTCATGCTTAACTAGTATTTTGCTAATTTACATGGAAGTCAATACAACATTTGACTCACTCATTGAACTACGCTGCCTGAGAACGTACCTGGCAAATCATGACAAAGGGAAATGGCATTGCCATGTTTACACAAGGCAAAGAGAACCAACCGAACTTTACTTGCTACCAGTAAATTCTCCAAATCCTTCTTTAATTGGCCAATCTTATTCTTTATGGGATAGTAACACATTTAATTAGTAATAGGATGCAAAATGACAACATAATAAATGTGTGCTGCTTCGACTCAGTAGGACTTGCAGCAGGAGTAACAGCAATAGTAGTAACTATTTTTGTAGCACTGAGGGTTAAAGACAGGACTTCACACAAGCACCCTCCCACTGAGACACACCCCCAGCCTACAATTCAGAACAACTGGAATAAGCTAATCCTCAGCTATCACCCAAAATGCTATTTATCTTTCTATCCAGCCGAGACAATGCATTCTCTATCACCGTCTCCCTGCCTCCCCTCTTTACACCTCTGTCTTTCTCCTCCTGATGTATAAGGGATTAGTGAGTCACTTACTCAAGAGTAACGTGGTCACTGTAAATAAGTGTGTCCACATCAGAGCGCCTCAATATGCGAAGGAGATGAAGGGTCTGGGGATAGCTCAAGTGCTTCAAAGTTTTCTGACTACAGCTGTGTATTTCTAGAGGGCATAATGGAAGCTCTGGGTGCTAGCTCAGTGCTTTCAGGTTTTTGCTTTTTTGTTTTGTTTTGTTTTGTTGTTTTTGAGAACCAGCTGTCACATGAAGTGTGACTTCAAACCAGTCAGCTAGAGAACAAACATTCTTAGAACATCCTGTGACCTTTACTGTCTTTACTTCTTGAATACAAACCCCAAGAGAGTAGTAGGTCAGTTTCAAATACAATAAAGGAGACTCATTCAGTTCATTTATTTGAGGGGGGGGTCACATTCTTGTTTAGTCCAGGATGGCCTTGAACTCTTGAACTCTCTGCTTGTCTGTACCTCCCAAGTGCTAGGATTGCAGATGTATGCCACAAGAGGTCCTGTTGCTTGGTCACAATAACAAACCCTACAGTAGCATTCACCTGGCCTCTGAGAAAGACTACAGGCAAGCGCTGGGAATCGCAGGCTGACCTCCAGGGGTGTGGGCTCCACACAGGCTCTCTCAGCAACTACCCAGAGTCTAGTAGAGAGGGGACGAAGTCCAGACATTTGTCTTTCCCCTGTTTGACTTTTGGGAAGCTGAATGTCCTTCCTGCCACCTGAATGTGTCTGTGAGCAAACTGTGACTCCTACTTTAAATGGTTCAGCTGCCAGTTTTCCCAGCTCCCCTACAAGGAAGACAGCTGGACCCATGTCTGCACCAAGATCTCCTTCTGAGACTTTGCATCTAGAGCAAGGTACACAAAAAGGCAGAGATGCTAAAAGATCCAAAGAGTCTTTCCAGAAGTAGGGCAGATAGCAGCGCTGTCTGGCTTCTGGGGACGATGTCTGATCCCAGCAGGAACCTACAGAGCCCAGGGTCCAGACCCAGGGCTAAGCAAGTGATCAGGATAAGGAGCAGCAGACAGCATCCGGTCTCAGCAGTGATCCTGAAGATGGACTCCAAGCTGTCTGCAGAGGTTCCGACTGTGCAGCTTCCTGGGTCCTAACCCTGATTCTCTTTGTTTTGCGGAATCTCGGGAATCTCTGCTTCCTCCACTCTTGAAAGCTATTTTTTTCTCTTTTACCAGTAACATCAAAACTACACACAGACACACAGACACACATACATGCACGCTCTCATATATTCTCTTACTTACACAAATCTGATTACAGTAATATCTGCACACTAGCCTTGCTTCTCTCTGGACCAGAGGAGGTAGAACTGCCTTTCCAAAGCCATCCCATGGGCTATGCTTTACTATCACTCTCTTGGCCTCCTACTGCATCCATACCATTAGCTTTTAAATGGGTCTATCATTTCAAAAGAGAAAACCATCTTCCATCCACACGGCTTTCTCTCCCCACCCTTGCATCCTGTCCCACTCAGGTAGCTTCAGATGGCCAAGAACCAGCTCATTCCCCTCCACCTCCCTTCATGTCAGTTCCATAGTCCAGCACTGACAACCATTTCTTCCTCCAGCCAACTTCTCACATAAACACTACAGCTGTGTACCCAGTGTCTACTTGATAGCTCACTTAGCTTTGTTGGCATGGAGGTCTCCAGAGAAACCAGGAATGTTAAGCACATAGGATTGTCTTCCCAATGGGAAAGATGAAAAACCCTGTCCTTCCATCCAGAAAGCTGAGAATTGGAAGTGATTAATAGCCTGATGATCTGTGTTATCCATTGGATCAAGTCCTCCTACAACCAGGACTGGAGGTGGGTAGTAATCTAAATGACTCTTAGAGCCAGAGGCTCCCCCAAGCTCCCACAACCAGGACCAGAGATGGGAAATAACCAGATGACCGTTATGTTGTCTGAATGCCTGAGACCAAGCCAGATCCTTGGGTCCTTAAGCTCATTCAGGCCGCATATCTCAAGAACCCATCTTCTTGGAAGAAATAACACCTTGAGCTGAGAATATAATTGCACATCCTTGTTCAAAGGGGACTGTATCACTCCAGAAAAGTTTTTTTCCTAAATTATGCTGGGTGTAAATGCATTGGGAATAGCCCGCCTACTCTTAGACTCCCTGCAGTCTAATCCAGGTTGAGGAGGTAAAGTTTTATTCTTATCTCTTTGTGTGGTTTGCTTCCCTGTATGATGCCTGCGCAGACCTCCTCAGAACCTCACTTCCCCCTCAACTCAAACTGACCCCAACTGAAGCCTGACCTCAGCCCCCAAGATGTCTGCCAACCCTACCCAACTGTCAGGTCTCAGCTGAGCCTTGCTTTCTGATTCAATGTCTGCATCTTGTGCTTCAAAGAGTACTGTGCAAAAAAAAAAAAGACATCACAAAACAACTAAATAAATATTCACCTGGAGAATGGGGGGTTGGGTTATCCTGGCCCCCCAGGAACTACAGTAGATGCAGAAGCATTTGGTACCTAGAGTCTTAAGCCAGGACACCGCCTGCTTTTATTTGGATGAGGGCAATGGTGGTAGGTAGCCAGGACTTAAGGACTGTGTTTATTTGCCTAAAACAAGTCATTCCCACTGTAATAAGAAGGAGATCCCAGAGGACAGCTGAATGGTAGAACTTACTTGTGTCCTAGATGCTCCTACCTGGCTGTCCTGATGTTGTAAGGAGAGGCTTCTTCATGGCAGGACAATGTGTGGGAAAACTGGAGGGAAGCTCTGGGGTAGGAAAGGTCATAGCAAAATGGGAGGCAGGAGGATGGCTCTACATGAGCTCCATACCCTCCAGACCTGATGAATGGGAGAAGTGGGGCCACGCCCAGCCAGGCTTGGTCCGAAGTTGAGTTTCGGTGCCTGGATGCCGGCTGAGAAACATTCAGTTTAGGAATGAGGGCCAGAGAGTAGAAAGGAGCCCGAGAGGTGGGCTGGGTGGCCAGACAGACCCTCCACACCGGATGTGGAGTAGATGGGAACTAGAGCCAGCAGCCAGGATACTTAGCTCCAGGCACCCCCATGGGTAGAGGAGCAGCTTTTAGTCTCCCTGCTTACTGGCTGAGAAGCAGGGGGCTCAGTGGGGAGAAACTGTCTGCCCAGCAAGCAGCACAGAGCAAGCCCAGCTCAGCCTCATCACTCTGCGTCTGTGGGAGGTTAAACATTAATGAGTAGCTTAGGGATTCTAGAGTCTGCAGCTATTGTGAGCTATTGAAAGGATCGGCAAGGATGTGGAAAAAGAGGAACACTCTTCCACTGCTGGTGGGAGTGTAAGATGGTACAAACACTCTGGAAATCAGTCTGGCGGTTCCTAAGAAAACTGGACATGACACTTCCAGAGGACCCTGCTAAACCTCTCCTGGGCATATACCCAGAGGATTCCCCAGCATGCAATAAGGACACATGCTCCACTATGTTCATAGCAGCCTTATTTATAATAGCCAGAAGCTGGAAAGAACCCAGATGTCCCTCAATGGAGGAATGGATACAGAAAATGTGGTATATTTACACAATGGAGTACTATTCAGCAATTAAAAACAATTAATTCATGAATTTTTTAGGCAAATGGATGGAACTGGAAAATATCATCCTAAGCGAGGTAACACAATCACAAAAGAATACACATGGAATGCAATCATTGATAAGTGGATATTAATTAGCCCTGAAGCTCTGAACACTGAAGATACAATTAGCATATCAAATGATTCCCATGAAGAAGGAAGAAGAGGGCCCTAATCCTGGAAAGGCTTGATCCAGCATTGTAGGGGAGTACCAGGACAGAGAAAAGGGAGGGGGAAAGATAGGAGAATGGATGGAGAGAAGAGGACTTATGGGACATATGGGGGGGGGCTGGGAAAGGGGAAAGCTTTTAGAATGTAAACAAAGAATATAGAAAATAAATAAAGAAGAAGAAAAATATTGGAACACATAAAAAATAGTTTATTAGGGTTTTCATTCCCCAATATCTTCACCAGAGTTTGTTGTTATTTATTCTCTTTATAGTATGCATTCTGACTAAGATGGAATAGAATCTTAATTTGGCTTTAATTTGCATTCCCCCGTGGTTAAGTATAGTGAATATTTTTTCATAGATTTCTTGGTCCTTTGTATGTACTCTTTTGAGAACAATTTATTCATTTTGTTGGCTGATTTTTTTATTCACAGTGTTTGGTTTGGAGTATTTCATTTTGTGGGTGTTTTATATGGAACAGATATTGGTGAGCAAAGGTCAGACATATTGCTAGAAATGAATCTCTCCTGTACTGTGGGTTATCTCTGTATTCAGTTAAATGTTTCTTTTGTAGTATGGAATTTTTATAAAACTTCATACAATTCCATGTGTCAAAAAAAAAAAAAACAAAAAACAAAACAAAAAGGCTTCATGCTTACAAGCCAAACACTGTACCTACTCGGCTAAGTCTCCAATAAAAATACACAGATCTTATTTTTTTCTCCTAAAACTCAGTGTTGGTACATCCCCTCCCCGCTTGCAGCCGTGGCACATAAAGCTTTCAGATCTGCAGTGGGGGCTCTCTGGGCTTTTGAGGCCTAGGGGATAGATAGTCCTTATTCAGCAGATAATTACTTAGAAAAATACAACACTAATTCTAAATAGTTGGTATAACTTTTGGCATAGAACATTTATACCTGAGTATGTTTTACAGCAAGGCAGCACTGTATTTGATAGGAGAATATAAGAATGTGGAAATGCAATCTCACTGATGGTCACACAAATGCCAACCCTGGAAACACCAAACCAAGGAATTCGAGTCCTATGGATCAACATGGATGGAGTTGCAGTAATGTAAGGTGTGTCCATGCAACATCAAACTACACGCAATAGCACATTCATATGCATCGAAAGCAATGCACTGGACAACATTCCATGTCTTAAAGGAAGTGCGTCATATGAGCTGAGACTGTTGGATCTGGAACCAGACTCTGTAACCTCTGAAGAAATTAGTCTGTGAGGACCACTTTACCTCTATCTATCTGGCTATGAATACATTCAGAAATAAAATAAAAAAATAGTTTCTTTTATTTCTGATGAGGCTAAAGGTAGAGAGAATGGGAGTTGTGGTGGCTACTGGTAGAGTCCTCAGATAGCCCGTGGCTGTGAAGGAGGGACAGGTGTGGATACTTACCATCTATTTAGACACAAACCTTCTCCCGCTGCCTCTAGAATCAAATCATTTTAGGAAAAAATACCTGGGAAACAGTACAAAAGCTACCAAAGTCTCAGCATCAAAAAATATTTTCACTCTAAGGGGGAAAAATCAAATCAATTTAAAAAGAGAGCCGTGCTGATAGGACAGCTCAGTGGGCGAGGACACCAGCCACCAAGCCTGACAGCCTTAGTCTGATCCCTGGAGCCTATGGGGTATATATAACAGAATTGACTTACACAAGGCATCCTCTGACCTCCGTGCATGCACTGTGGTACACATACAGTCACGTTTACATACCTCCAAATACACACAACACATACTAACCAGTGTTTCTCAACCTTCCTAATGCTGTGACTCTTTAATACAATTCCTCATGTTGTGGTGGCCCCAACCATAAAATTATCTCGTTGCTACGTCATAACTGTAATTTTGCTACTGTTATGAATCATATTGTACATATCTGATACACAGGATATCTGATATGTGACCCCCAAAGGGGTTGTAACCCCAGGTTGAGAACCACCACCAAGCAAGCAAGCAACTGCATTTTCAAAAGGGAGGAGAGAGCGCTAAATCAGAGTCGCTTCTCTACCCCTTTGCAGACTGTAAAAGGAAACTTTTGACCTGGCACATTCCTCACAAAGACATTCCACTCAGTGTTGGCTTCTCTGCAACAATCCGCTTGGACAGAAGCAAGCTGAAAGCAAGTCAGCCAACAGCTCAAGTGTTGCCATGGATTCGCACTGTGCTGCTTCAGGCGACTCGGAAACACTGCATGCTGCACAAGAAGTCTTTCTACATGAAGACCTCACTAAACAAAACAGTAAATGCACTTTACAATTGCATCAACAAAACCCATTTGGGTTTTTTTTATTAGATATAGTCTTTATTTATGTTTCAAATGATTTCCTGTTTCCTGGTCCTCCTCCTTCAAAGTCCCATAAGCCATCTCCCTCCCCCTGTTCCCCAATCAAACCCCTCCTGTTTCCCTGTCCTGGTATTCCCCTACATTGCTGTATTGAGCCTTTCCAGGACCAAGGGCCTCTCCTCCATTTGGTGTCCAACAAGGCCATCCTCTGCTGCCTATGCATCTGGAGCCCTGGGTAACACCATGTGTACTCTTTGGTTGATGGTTTGGTCCCTGGGAGCTCTGGGAGTACTGGGTGGCTCATATCATTGTTCCTCCTATGGTGCTGCAAACCCCTCAGCTCCATGGGTCCTTTCTCTAGCTCTCCCACTGGGGACTCTGTGCTCAGTTCAATGGCTGGCTGAGTGTTCCCTCTGTATTTGTCATACACTAGCAGAGCCGCCCAGGTGACAGCTATATCCGGCTCCAGTCAGCAAGTACTTGCGGGCATCGATAATAGTGTCTGGGTTGTGTAACTGTATATGGGATGCATCACTAGGTGGGGGTAGTCTCTGGATGGTCTTTCCCTCAGACTCTGTTCCACACTTTGTATCTCCTTCTGTGGGTATTTTGTTCCCCTTCTAAGAAGGACCAGAGTATCCATACTTTGTTCTTCCTTTCTTCTTGGGAGTCATTTGATATGTGAATTGTGTCTTGGTTATTCCAGGCTTCTGGGCTAATATCCACTTATCAGTGAGTGCATAGCATGTGTGTTCTTTTGTGATTGGGTTACCTCACTCGGGATATTTTGCAGTTCCACCCATTTGCCTAAGAGTTTCATGAAGCCATTGTACTACTCAGCTATTAGAAAGAGACCCATTTGTTAAAGGGAGGCAACAGAGTGAACACCTGCTGATTCCCTACTCTGGGCAGGAAGGCACTGATGACCCTAGTGGCCAGGACAAAGCTGGGGTCAGGACCTTGCTTGGGAGCACTGAGAAGGTGCGCCCACAGCCAGCAGAGGGAGCAAGTGGGACAAATGGTCAGAATGCCTGACCCCTCACTACACAAATGGAGACCCATGGGGGCCAGGACCCCAGAGGCTAGGCAGAGGGACCTGATGATGCTGTAAGGAAGGGAACATGTCCACAACTAAGGGACTTGCCAACGTGGAGAGTAATAAGTTGAAACTGTGTCTTAATGCTGCTGCCATAGTGACCAGCTAATGCGGGTAAGCCGGGCAGCCCAGGCAAGACGCCAGACCAACCTATTCCAAATGTGCTTGGCTCTCTGCGTCCACGGTTCCACAGCTGCAGATGCAATCAGCCATTATTAAATCTATCAGATCTTGGGGGAATAGTGCCTCTTTACTGAGCACATACAAACAATAGAACTGTGTATTCAGCTTTTATAAAACTGCACTGGGCATTACAGAGCCAGCTTCCAGACAGAACAGGCATAGGCTACATGCAAACCCCCACCCTCCGCTCATTGCTCCGCTATGCTGCCTACCTCAGGCCCTTTGCTAGAGCCACAGTCAGGATTTCATCTGCCCCTCTCCCCACACATATACTGAACTTCACCTTTCCCTTATATACTTATATACGTGAATTCCCTTATATGCTATTGCCATGAATAGTAATAAAATGTCCATGATTTAAAGCCAAAATGGATTTGAAAGTTTCTCTAGAGGACAGATACAAGCTAGTTTTCAAGATTTGCTAAGGGATAAAAATGTTCCTTTAAAAATCTTGACTTCTACTTGCTGGATATTTTCTGACTCTGTTGGCACTTAAAGATCTCAGAAGGCCAAGCTCATTCTAGATGAAAAATCAGGTTGAAAGACATTCTGGAGGGGACATCAGGACAACTCCAAGGGGGCTTTTCCATACATCCCTTAAATCCTTGGTTCCTTTGGTGTGTGTATGTGTGTGTGCACATGTGTGTATGTGTGTGTATGTGTATATATGTGTGTGTATGTGTGTATATTCATGTATGTGCGCACATGTGTTTGTGTGTATGTGTGTATGTGTGTATGTGTGTATGTGTGTGAGTGTAAGGGCATTCACATGAATGAATGCACCTATGGGTATGGTGTGCATATGCATAGTGTGCTCGTGAAGGTCAAAGGTTAACTTGGGTGTCAGTCCTTAAGTGCCTCCCATCTTTTGTTTCAGAGTATTTCTCTCTGGCCAAGAGTCTTGCCCAATAGACCAGGCTAGCCAGCCTGCAAGCTTTCAGAGAATCTTCCATTTCTCAGCACTAGGACTGCAGGCATGCTTGGCTGTGCCTAAGTTTTATGTGGGTTCTGGGGATCTGAACTCAGTTCCTCACACTTAAAGCACTGTAATCCATGAGCTATCTCCCCAATCCCTGAATGGTTCCTTTTCCTCAAAAGGAAACTAACTAACTTTATTGTTTTCTTAACTCTGTTACAGTAGATGCAGCCAGGAGGATGTACAGACACAGTGTGGAACACAGAGCTCTCCCTGGGCTAACTCACACTCTCCTCATGACAACCTCAACACTCAGTACTAGGTCATCCCAGACTTCAGATGAAGACACTGACAGAGGCCATGCATGCTTAGGTCAGAAAGCAAGTCTATGATCCAAGTGAGAGTTAGGGATACAAATGAAAATCCCAGATAATAACACCTTCCTGAAAGAAGCACCATTAGCACATCAGTTTTCCCCTAGTAACTTTGTTCTGGTTGTATATATAATTTTCACTACAATATGACATCTTGTCATATTAAATATATATTATATATGTATACATGTAATTTATGCATATATAATACACAGTAAATATGTCTTTATATATATGATATAATATGTTTATTTTTTTCTTCACAATGCCGCATGTATACACTCAGCAGCTTGGCTCTAACTCTACGGCATCATTTGAAGGGCATGTGAATGGCCCTTTATTATACATTGAAATTGTCTCCAGTTTTTACTGTCACAAACATTGCTTGAATAAATATCCTAGATTGAACACTTTAGTATTTATCTCATCAATTTCTGCAGGTAACAACCCTAAAAGTGGTCATTCTGTGCAGAGGATGATATGCCTTTTAAAGTATAAATGCTTGGGAAGAGTCCATCTGCACTGAATCCCCAGAGCTGTGGGGTGAATTGTGTTTATAGCTGTTCTGCTGGTTTGGAGGAGATAATCTCCTAACCTATGTTGCCTAGTGCTTTACACACACACACACACACACACACACACACACACACAGGATTCTAAACATAGGCTGTGAGTACTCCCCACTCTCCAGGAACACGCCATCCCCAGACAACCTGACCTCAGCCAGCTCCAGCTTTATGCCTTGGGCAACCTCCAGGCCCGGCCACTCCCACATACCCAACCTACCCGACCGTTAGCACAATAGCCTGGACTCTTCCTAAAACCATGGTAATGCTCCTTCTCTAATCCTAGCACCGGGAAAGCTGAGACAAAGAGAACTGGGAGTTCAAGGCCGGCCTGAGCTATACTATGAGTTCTAGGCCAGGCTAGGTATGACCCCCATCTCAGTAGGAGGAAGTGCAAGCCAGCAAGATGACTCAGTAGGAAACAGCAGCTTGGCTCCAGTCCTAATGTGCTGAATTTGGTCACCAGGATCCATGTGTTAGAAGGACAGGGCCGGGGCTGGAGAGATGGCTCAGCGGTTAAGAGCACTGACTGCTCTTCTGAAGGTCCTGAGTTCAAATCCCAGCAACTACATGGTGGCTCACAACCATCTGTAATGAGATCTGATGCCCTCTTTGGGAGTGGGGGGGGGGGCTAGAAAAGGGGAAATCATTTGAAATGTAAATAAATTATATCGAATAAAAAAAAAATTAAAAAAAAAAAGGACAGGGCTGACCCACAGTTGTGTTCTGTGTGACTGCCACACATGCCCATATACACAGACACACATGCCAAAAAAAAAAGCAAAAATACAATATAAAATATGTTTAAAGAGGAAAGGCAGTAAGGGGAGGTAAGAAAAGAAAGGGAAAGGGAGGTGGGGAGGGGAGGAGAAAAGGTGATACTTCATAGGAGAGGGGCAAACTACCCTGCAGAAAAAAACAGAAAGCAGGCCAAAGGTCACATGGGCCACGAAAGGGAAGGTAGAACTGTTTCTTTTGCTAGTTTCAATTGCATTGTTGCTTTTTTTTTCTGTTGCCATGGTAAAAAACTGAATAAGAATGCAACTAATATTGAAAATGTAGTCTGTTAATCAGAGCTCCGGGCTTTAGTGTGGCCATTCTGTGTGGAAATCCAATGAGATTTGCTACTGGACAAACGTTTCAGTGGCTTCCTTAACCCTGCTGTGTGATGTTTTTACTTTTGAGTTATTTAGAATGAAGTGATTTTATTTGCAAATTTTAAAAAAAAAGCAACCCTACATTTCCTTCCTTGCCGACTCCCCTTGCTTGTATGTGTCTTCTCAACCATAGAGGAAAAGGATTAGCCTTTTGTTTTTAATGGCATAGAGACTGTAGTTTCTGATAGGCTTTCTCTTCTCTGCAAGAACTGTGATCCTTCTACCCAGCCTTGTAAAAGCTGCAAGCTGTGGGCTGACTGCTGAGTCAGGGGCCTTCCTTCCTGGTGCCATGCCCCTGGTGCCACGCCCTGGGCTGCAGGCTTCCCTGAGTGCGACCACACCCTAGCTTTCACCTTTCCTGACTTCACAATGGTCGTGTCCCAGAAGGGAACCAAATGCCAGCCTAACTGTGGGTAAGCCAGGACCTTCTGGTAAGTCACCAAGGAGATCACAGTGGCCTCCAGTGACCACTTTCTCACTTTAACATCTCTTTGTAGGACTGAGAGAATTCCAGCAGGAAGTGCCTCATTCCATGGCATTTCTTCTTCTACTACTACTACTACTACTACTCCTTCTTTCTCCTTCTTCCTCCTTCTCTTCCCCCTCCTCCTTCTTCTTCCTAGCCCAGCCTTTATCCTTGCCCGTGTTTCTGAGGCACAAACTGCCTACTCACAGCTCCTGAGTGTTTGGACAGAAAACATATTTAGTTCATTTTCTGTTGTATCTGTTATTTTTGTAGTACTAGTTATAGGAAAGGAAAAAACGTCTTAGAGACTGTGGTGGCTTGAATAGGAATGGTCCCGTAGACTGCGTTTATTTGCTTGGCCCATAGAGAGTGTCACTGTTGAGAGGTGTAGCCTTGTTGGAGGATGTGTGTCACTATGGGGGCAGGCTTTGAGGTCTCATATGCTTAAGTCACATCCAGTGTGGCTCACAGTCCCTTCAGTTGTCTTCAGATCAAGATGTAGAACTCTCAACTCCTTCTCCAGCACTTTGTCTGCCTGCACGATGCCATGGCAATAATGGACTGAACCTCGGAACTGTGAGCCAGCCCCAATTAAATGTTTTCTTTTATAAGAATTGCCATGGTCATGGCGTCTCTTCACAGCAATAAAAACCCTAAGACAGAGACCTTTCTAATCAAGTAATCCGTGATTATAGAAAGGCCTGTCATCAAGTAGAAAATAGGTAAAGAAGTGTTGACATTTATGGTTGCATGAAAATCAACATTTGTTGAGAAAGGGCATAACCCTAGACTTTTCAATCCTATGAATCTAAAAAGAATGTTGCTTGCACAGCCCCTGACCTTGAGCTCAGAGTTCACACAGCCTTTTGAGCACAGCATCAAGTGGAAGGCATCTGGCAGCCAGGGACCGTGCCGAGCATTTGCGCTACCTCGGGAAGATGGCTGCCAGACCAGGCAGGATGGGAAGATGTTCTGAGGACTGGGAACTGTGCCAGAAAATGGCTCAGAGGCACAAAGCAGCACAAGATGCTTCCAGGGCTACGGTTAAGCCTCTACTGAAGTGGCACAGAATATGTAGGAGAAAGCACCACCAATAGGATATTGTGGCTTATATCCAGCACTTGGGAGGATGAGGCAGGAGGATTGCGGAGCTATCCTTAACCATCTCTTAAAAAAAAAAAAAGATAGAATGAGGAAGGGGAGGGAAGAGGGTCGGGGAGAAGTAGAGAGGAAAATGGGGGGGGGGGAAGAGGAAAAGAGGGGAGGAAAAGACAGTAAGCATCTAGACTCTGAAGGGCTCCTAAGTTCTGGCAGAAGATTGCCCTTTATTCTGAAGACATTGGAAAGTGACTAGAAGATGGCAATCAAGGGTGCCTGCCAGGTAAGTTCCCATCTCTGCTTCCCCTGGAGCCATGAGAATCTGGTAGGTGGACTCTGGAAAGATGACCGAGTTCTCATCTCACCATTTGGCATTCTGACCTTTAGCCAACTGCAAAATCAGGTGAGCCAAGGAAGAAGCAGCTGGATATCAGTGAAGAGACTGGTGAACTCATTGTGAAAGTTATGAATGGTGAACTCATTGTGAAAGTTATCAAGGGTGAACTCATTGTGAAAGTTATCAAGGGTGAACTCATTGTGAAAGTTATGAATGGTGAACTCATTGTGAAAGTTATCAAGGGTGAACTCATTGTGAAAGTTATGAATGGTGAACTCATTGTGAAAGTTATCAAGGGTGAATTCATTGTGAAAGTTATCAAGAGTGAACTCATTGTGAAAGTTATCAAGGGTTGACTCATTGTGAAAAGTTATCAAGAGTCAAATCAAGCTAGCGCAGCAGCATCAGAGAGAAGCCAGACTCCCAGGAACATACGCAGCAAGCCCTGGCTGAGGATGCAGCTCTTGGCTTACCAAGCACAAAGCTCTGGGCTCCATCCCTGCCACACTGTAATCTCAGCACTCAGAAGGTGGTGGTGGCTGGATTCAAACTCATTCTCAGCTACATAAACAGCCCAAGCCTCCCCAGCCTGGGAGGAAGGCACGAGGACATGGCAGTAAGTGGAGGCATGTTTGCCCAGGATGTCTGACGTCCCACACTCCATCCTGAGGACCAGGGAATAACAGTATTTACAAGCAGGGCTGAGGACAGGGAAAGAGAGAAACATGGAAGTCATTGACAGCTGTGCTGGTACACTGGCCCTCAGAAGCGGAGATTGGTAGCATTTGCTCATCTCTGTGACAGAAATGCCCCCCTCTGTGGGCAATTTCATAGCATATTTATTAACAGCAAGGTGTTCCAAATGTTTTCTAATTTTTTTTAAAGCTACACAATTGTTAAAAGGTGTTGCAAAAAGACCCAGCATCATAAGTGGAACCAATCCTCCCATTGCAGAGCTAAATCGGGCTTTCTCCTCCCCCGTTCAGATTCAGCTCGCAGCAACCTGCTTCCTTCTACTGTTTCTGCACCCTGAGAAAATGACAACTGATCCAGAGTCACCCTTCGTTCACTCTACATGAGCTCAGCAAATGTTTATTGAGCATGTATTGTAGGCTAAACATTGTGCAAGATGCTAGGCCAGAAAAGAGCACTGTGGAGCAATGGCGTAGTCCCTGGCTTCCTGAAGCTGTACTCTGGATGATTTATAAGGAACCCAGAAAGGTGAGGTGGAAAGAGAAGCCACCCACATTCAGGATGACACTGCATCCATGCAGAGTCCAGCCTGGACTTCTTCTGACTGACCTCATCTGCCAAAATCTCAGCAACTTCGTTTCTCAAATCTTCGAGCTGAAGAGGGACTCACGTTAGCCCAGGCTTCCTTCTCCCACAACTGACTCCAGACTGATTCAGGTGACAAAAAATGATTTGGATTCATTAACCTAAGGCTCACAGTGTGTCCATGCTAGTCCACTCTCCCTTCGTTGGGCTCTGTATTCACACTGGATCCTTGGGGTTTACTGTGCTCACAGAACAGAAGTGTTGGATGAGGATATTTTCCTTGGGACCTAGTTTTCCTTAGAAGTTATAATACTATTTCTTTTGTTCTTTTGGAAAATGCTATTAATTCTTTGAAATTTTATGCAATGTATTTTGGTCTTTTCATCTGTTCTCCATGAACTCCAAAATCAACCCTCCCTGCACTGCCTGCCTAACTTTGTGCCCTCATTAAAAATTCAAGTCTAATTAATGCTGTCTGTATACTCTTGAGCATGGAGCCATCTACCTGGAACACAGTTAACCTAGCAGGTACTCTACTCTTAAAAGAGCAGCTCCATCTCCAAGTATCTGTCCAACTGTCAGTAGCTCTCCCCAGCTGGGGGTGGGACCCCTCTTAATCTTAGCTTCTTAGACAACATCTGTAGGGCAGTGTGCACATGCAGAGCCAAAGTCTGACATTGAGTGTCTTCCTTTATCAGTCTCTTGCCTTGTGTGGTGATTTGAATAAACTTGGCCCAGGGAATGGAACTTTAGAAGGTGTGGCCTTGTTGGAGGAAGTATGTCACTGTGGGGGTGGGTTTTGAGACCCCTCTCCTGGTCACATGGGAGTCAGTCTGCTTCTGCCTTCCTCTGGATAAAAATATAGAACTCTCATCTCCTCCTGCACCATGCCTGCCTGGATGCTGCCATGCTCCCGTTTTTATAATAATGGATTGAACCTCTGAACCTGTAAGCCAACCCCAATTAAATGTTGTTCTTATGAGAGTTCCTTTGTCATGGTGTCTGCTCATAGCAGTAAAACCCAAACTAATACAACTTGAGACAAGATCTTTTATTGAACCAGAAGCCCACTGTTCTCACTGGCTGTCAAGCCAGTATATTCTCAGGCCCTGCGTCTACCCATAGTTCCATCTGTGAACTAAATCACGTGCAATCCAATGGTGAGATTCTGTCAGGAGAAGCCCTGCCCATCCCAACACAGAATAAGGAGGCCCATCTTTCATAAAACTAGGGCCAACCTGAATGAAGATGACATTTCAGAAACCTCGATACCTTTCAATTTTCAGGGTATCTTTAGTCATTTCTAACAGTATTTCTTGGGTGAGCTCTTTCACAAAAGTTGAAGCACAGGACATTTGGCCTCTTACTGGCTTCCTTTGAGCACCATGACGTTTTCTGGATTTACTTACGTAGCTTTCATTGAGATTTCATAACTTTTATTGTCCCTACTTTGGGACATGATGCGTCTGGTTCACTCATTCAGCAGCTAGCAGAGCTTCTGGCTGCTTCCACCTTTGATCAATGGTAGTCATGACGACCGGCAAGGTTTCTGTGGACACATACACTCATTTCTCTTGGGAGCAAATTACAAGTGAGACCTCTGAGCGATATGGTAGCTGTGTGCTTGACTTTGCGAGGTGTCCAAAGCAGCTACACCATTTTGCATTTCTACTGACAGTGTCCATGGGTACCAGCTTCTTGGCCTCGTAAACATTGCTACTATCAAAATTTATACTGACTGTCAAAGTCAGTAAAATGATGTCTTATTACAGTGGTAGTTATGTTTTTAGAGTTACTTTATTTTTAATTATTGGGCGGAGGTATGTGCACGTGAACACTGGTGCCCATGGAGGCTAGAAAGGAGCTGCAGATCCCCTAAGCTGGAGTCGCAGGCAGTCGTGAGCTGCTTGACAGAGGTGCTCTGCTCTGGAGGGGCAGTTCATGTCCCTAACCACCACCCCATCTCTCCCGCCGACACCCCATCTCTCCAGCCGACACCCCATCTCCCCTGCTACCACCCCACCTCCTGCTTACACCCCATCTCTCCTACTGACACCCCATCTCTCCTGCTCACACCCCATTTCCCCTACCCACACCCATCTCTCCTGCTCACACCCCATCTGCCCAGCCCCTTATCATGTTTTGATTTGAATTTCCCTGGTCACTAATGATGCTGAGCCTACTTTTGTGGAGTTTCTGACCATTGGTATATCTTTTTCGGAGTATCATCTACTATATTCAGACCTTTTGGCTGTTTTCTTTTTTGTATTGGACTCAGTCTGTTGACCTGGAATTGTCCTCCTTGTCTCAGTCTTTCTTGGTCTTTGGGACATCCCACTCTCGTGTTTGACTTCCTCCATCCTCTGTGACCCAGACCAGGCTTCGTGACTGACTCCTCCCCTTCGCTCTGGCTCCTAGGTGTTGGCAAGTGGCAGGGCTCTGCCCTTGGGTCTACTCCCTTCTGATTTTCATCCACTTCGGTGGTTGAATACTGTCTATATGCTCTCAATTCCTTACCAGCAGTCTCAGACGATGGTTTGGGAGAAAGCACTCTGTGCCTCCAAATGCTCAATGCCTTGGACCCTTTACTAAATGGAGACAAGAAACTCACTCTGCTCCCCAAGACAGGAACACTGATACCCACTGAACAGAGCCAACTGGTGCAGCACTGCAGTACATTGAAAACTGACTACAACAGAACCACAAGGTGCTCCCCAGGGCACACCAGAACCTGCACCGCAGTGAAGATGCTTGACTAAACAAGATTTAAAAAGAACCTTGAGTTGTCTTTAACATAATTATCCAGCTGGGTGGTGGTGGCGCATGCCTGTAATCCCAGCACTTGGGAGGCAGAGGCAGGCAGGTTTCTGAGTTCAAGGCCAGCCTGGTCTACAGAGTGAGTTCCAGGACAGCCAGGGCTATACAGAGAAACCCTGTCTAGAACCCCCCCCCAAAAAAAAACCATAATTATCTGACCTAGACTCATCACACCAGGGAAGAATCCTAACTTGGAAAGACAAATCACATGGCAGAATTATCTGAAAAATTCTTTAAGGTAATAGTCCTAAACTGCTCCAAAAAGTGATCATAGATACTCTGGAACAGGTATTAAAACCTCCAAGAATAAATAAAACATACAACAAAGAACAAGTCCCAAGGGGGGCTGAAAATACAGAAGGCGAACACCCAAGAGCATAACAGAGGCAAAACACAAAATAATCTGTGGGCTTGAAGATAGAACAATACAAATTGCCTCATCTGAAAAAATAGAGAAAAAAAATCAACTGGAAAATAAAAATGAACATACTGTCAGAGAACTGGGGAACAGTAACAAAAGAAGTGAGCCTTTAGGGACTCTAGAGGCAGCTCAGTGGTTAGGACGCCTTGTTGCTCTTCTAGGGGACCCAAGATTAGTTCCTAGTACCCATGTCCTGCCGCTCACAGCAGCCCTGTAACTCCAGCTTCTAAGTGGAAGGGGGTCTGATCTCTGCAGACACCAGCATACATGTGGTACACACACACACACACACACACACATTTTTAAAGCTAACATTAGTTATCAGAATCCCAGAAGGAAACATGCTGAGAATTACTTAATGAAACAATGGCTTGAAACATCCAGAGCTCATGAAAAGCACAAACTGACAGATGCGAGCGGCTGCAGGGGAGAAGCCAAAACTAAATGAATCCACATTCAATGTCTACTAGTAGCCCAGACAGCAACCCAAACAGTAGCACTAGATGCACAGTCTTCCAGCGGACATCTGAGTCAACAGTGGTGCTCATAAATTTAGGGCTACATGAGTCTATTATGCATTATTTAGTAGCTGTAATATTTCCCAAGTGCCTACTGGAGTGTAATAAATACGTGTTAAAGAAATAGTGTGAACTCCCTCCTTTAAAAGGTAGAATAAACCAGGCATGGTGGCACTCCAGAGGCAGAGGCTGAGGCAGGCAGGTCTCTGTGAGTTCAAGGCCAGCCTGGTCTACAAAGCAAGTTCCAGGACAGCCAGGACTATTTCACAGGGAAACCTTGTTTTGAAAAACTAAAATAAAATAAACTAACCTGTAGAATAAGCTGTATTTATTTTCATTTTCTATTTGGACAAAACAAAGTACTTTAAGTTTAATGCCTTGAAATAAAATGTTTATCATCTCGAAGGAGTCAGCATGGCCGGGCCAAGTTCTCTGCTCAAGATCAAAAGTACATCAAGCTGTCAGCTGGATCCACTTTTTGTGGGATGTTGGCTGGTGGCCACCCTCAGCTTCCAGAGCTACTTTCAAATCCTTGCCTCACGACTGTCTCCAGGACAAGTTCACAACCTGGCAGCTTTTGCCTTCATGGCTAGTAGGGGAATCTCTCACAGTCAAATGACCACTCTCCATCTTATTTTTTGAGACCATGCCTCTCACTGGATGTGGAGCTGGCTGGCTAGGCAGGCTGGCTGGCAAATCCCAGGGATTGCCTCTCCACCTCCGCAGTCCTGAGATTGCAGCCTGCCACCATGCCTGGCTTTTACGTAGACTCTAGAAGACTAAACTTAGGTCCTCATATTTGTGCAACAAGCCCTTTGCCAATTGAGCCAAGACAAGGCTGAGGATCTGTGCTGTGACTTACGCTGGCCTGGGCTTTATGGGGAGCAAAATATCCATGTCGTGGATTGAAAACAATGAATAGATTAAAGCTAACATTTATTTCTGTCTGTCAGAAATCACAGAAGCAGAGATCCAAACCCATATCCTCGTTCCAACCAAAAGCAAGACTCACCTGGCCCAGATCCAAGGTGAGGTTGACTTTGTTGTACTGTGTGCCGGCGGAGAGAGGTGGGCTTTGCCACCACCGCTCAGATCCATCTATAGCATGGATGGCTGGATGCGCCCTTCTGGGATCCTCAGAATTGCAGTAGTCACAGAACTGGCCCTGGGGAGGAGAAAAGGTCTTTTAAATTTTTTCAAGGAATGTTTTTGCACTAGTTTAGCAGAAGAAACAGCCCAAACAGACTGCGCCATGTCAGGTAGAGATGCCTGTTGTATTGCTGCAAGGATGCCCTTGACAGAAGCCTCTTTTCACTTAGTCTGAAGCCAGGTCTGCTGTTTGTAGTCAGAGTATTGTATTCCTCCGGCCCTTGTGACTCTGCTTTCCTCGACCCACACAACTCTTTACAAAAAATGTCTAAATTGGGGATGCAAGGATATTTTCTCTCTCACAAACCCACTGGGCTGTTAGCAGTTCAGCGTGAGACATATTCTCTACCATGATCCCAATAGAGACACGAAATGCACAAATGAACACCAAGAAAGCCACAGCACACAGCAGGTTCCTCTGCAGAATACAGAACGCTGTCGCGGCTAAGGCTGAGCCTGCGCAGTCCATGGAGGAAGGGGACACCTGAGCTGCCTGTGAGAGTGGAGAAGAGGTCTCTTATAAACAGTCTTTAGCCTCAAACAAGAAAGTGTTCCAAGCAGAACAACCAACCTGAGCAAAGACGGGACTAGCTGGTCTACACCGGCTGGGAGATAGGACGGCATAGATCAACGGGAGGGTGGGACCGGCTGGGAGCACCCAGCGAGAAGCAGTTAATACAGTTGGTAAACTGGAGTCTGTTTCCCCCAGGGGCGCCTGGTGTTACAGTAGCCGAGCCCTAACTGAGTTTGCTGCTCTTTGGCAGGCAGATGGTTTTGATTCTGGCTTTGTTCTCTTTTATTCTTTGCAACTCAGAATTTTACAGATATTTGCCAGGCAAAAAGCTGAAACTTGGTCTTCCTTGTGTTTGGATAATATGTTAACTTTGTCAAAGGTCTATGGCTCCCCACCAGGGACGGACCTCACAGACTCGCAAATGAAGTTATCCTGGAGTATAAGTAGTGTGAAGGAGGAAAGAGGAAAGCAGCAAAATTGTGCTCGCTGCTTCTTCAGAAATGTGCTGTAGCCAATGGGTGGCTCTCTAGCCATCGTCAGCAATTCTCCAGAGTTTCGAGATAAGCTTGCGGCGACTCCATTGACAAGTTCTTAGGGACATTAAAGGTTTTCTAGTTAATCGTGTGTGTGTGAGAGAGTGAGTGTATGAATGTATGTGTAAGTATGTGTGTGAATGTGTATGAGTGTGTGGATGTACGTATAAGTATGTGTGTGTGAATGTGTGAGTGTATATGAATATGTATGTGTGAGTGTATGTGTATGAATATATGTGTGAATGTGTGTCTTATATGAGTGTATGTGTGTGAATGTGTGTGTGTGAGAGTGTGTGTGTGTGTGTGTGTGTGTGTGTGCAAGTGGGAGGGGCACAGGATAACCTTAGGCAATTGGTTCTCCCTATCTTTATGTAGATTCCAGGAATCAAACTCAAACTGCCAGATTTGCACAGTAAGGTCCCTCCTCATGGGGGAGAATTTCTACTGTTGATTTAAGCCTTCAAGTTTTGGAGTATTCATCATCATCATCATCATCATCATCATCATCATCATCATTATCGTTAAAAAGACCAGTAATTGAACAGGAAACAGAATATCCCTAAATTTCCAAAACATATACCAAATCTTTTCACAGCATCAAAAGAAGTACAAAGTTCATCGTGAAAATGGGCAAAAATAGGAACAGGGCTCTCCCAGAAGAGACAGAAAAGCTTAGGAGTGGTCATCACCATTAACAGTTCTAGCAGACCACGTACACTAGGGTTTCACACAGTCAGCCTTCCCAAATTTAAAATGTGGTGACAATGAATATTAAAGGGTGTCCTAAGAGAGTGAGTTACTGAGTGTGTGACTTACTAACAGTGTGAATTGGCAGCTGCTTTGGTATCACTGCTAAGGCTAGTTCACACCTACCGCTTAGCAAGCAATCCAACTCCTGAGTTCACAACCCAGGAAGAACAGCATGCTCATATCTGATGTATTGCAGTCTCTTCACAAGAGCAAAGTCCTGAGACTAACCCTACCGTGTGGCTACAGGAAATGGGCAACTCAGGAATGGCATGGGCACATCATTGGTGGCTGTGGAAACCACAGATAAATGGACATGCTCAGCAAGACACCCACAGACTGCAATACAACATTCTTTAGAAAATATATATGGATAAAAACATATACTCTTTTTTCAATAAGCCACTGAGTATAGGGACATATGTCTGTAATCCCAGGGCTGTGAGTTTGAGGCCATCCTGGGCTACACAATGAGACCCCTAGCCCAAGAAAGAAACCAAAACAAAACAAAAAGAAAGAACAAAATGAGGGAAGCAAGTAATAATTAATAAGGAACTCAGGATGGTGGGTTCCTCATGTCTGAAGACTGGAGATGGGGGGGGGGGGAGACACGTGCTGCCACACGGGGACACGTGCCGCCACACGGGGACACGTGCCGCCACACGGGGACACGTGCCGTCACACGGGGACACGTGCCGTCACACGGGGACACGTGCCGTCACACGGGGACACGTGCTGCCACACGGGGACACGTGCTGCCACACGGGTTACTGTTTAGGCTCTACCTTTGGTTTTCGTAGCAAGTTTATGTATGTTTACTGTGTTTTTTTTTCTTTTGGTTTTTTTTTTTTTTTTTTTTTTTTTTTGGTTTTTCGAGACAGGGTTTCTCTGTGTAGCCCTGGCTGTCCTGGAACTCACTCTGTAGACCGCTGGCCTCAAACTCAGAAATCCGCCTGCCTCTGCCTCCCAAATGCTGGGATTTAAGGCATGCGCCACCACTGCCCAGCTTACTGTACTATTAAACTATCACACACACACACATACACACACACACACAGTGGGGAGAGCCACAGACATAAATAAATTATAATTAATCCCTCCTTTTTTAATGTTAGCATTTAATTAACCTCCGGCGTGGCTTTAAGTCACCAGGACAGGCTCCTCCAACACTTTTATCTTCTCTTCAGCTCTCCTGCTGAGGTAGCTTAGGGAGCTCTCGCTTGCCCAGAACTCTGTAGTAGGCCGATTTAACACCATCAGTGACGGAGCAGCTCCAGTCTTGTTTTTTGCTGCATTTACCCGTGTCTGCTCGCTGACCAACGCCCACAATTTATCCAGGCTGACAGTGGGCAGCAGCTCTGGTTCCTCTTCAGGTGGCAATGCCTCATACCAGCTTTCCCGAAGTAACCTGGATGATATTTGTCAAAGCTGATCCTGTGGCGATGCACGCCTCCAGCGTTCCCGTGGCCTCCTGGGTGTTTGCGGTGCTTACCGAGCAGCCGTGGCCGCTCACGTGGCCCTGGAGTTTCCAGGTCTTCCTCAGTCTGGATGGCATGGTGGTGGCAGGAAGGAAAGGGGGAGCAATTAATCCCTTCTTTAAAAGAAAGGAGGGGCTGGAGAGATGGCTCAGCATGTAAGAGCACAAATTGTTCTTCCGAAGGTCCTGAGTTCAAATCCCAGCAACCACATGGTGGCTCACAACCATCCACAACTAGATCTGATGCCCTCTTCTGTTGTCTGAAGACAGCTACAGTGTACTTATATATAACTGATAAATCTTAAAAACGTGTTTCAAAATTATTTTTAAAAAAAAGAGAGAGAAAGAAAAAATAAAAAAAGAAAGGAGATGGGACTGTCCAAATAATTAGCCATGCAGTATAATGTTCCAGCATGTGGTTGACGGGAGATAAGCCAGCATTCACCAGCGCCTCAGCAACAGCGTCTTCTTCATTACCACGGGAATCTAGCCTCTGCTAGCCCCCAACACTCGTGATGGTTGTCTTAGGTTCAGTAGCCCCTGGTGTGTCATACTCTACAGTGAATTCATAATACAACCACTAATGGTCCTGATTCCAACAGTACCCCCAACAGAATGCTTGTTTTTCTGTTCTAACATCGATTCCTTTGCTTAGTTTACATAAATTGCTCAAAAATCTAAAGCATTAGAAACTGAAGTGAAATCAGAAAGATAACACTAACAGTTAGATCTGCCTTTGAAAGAAGCTGCTGAGAGACCAGAGAATCCTTTGACCACCACACCTCCCTAGAAAATGCTGGAAACACGATGGTATGGGCGGGGCTTGTAACAACACACATGAACCCTGAAGGTATAAAAATGAAGGAACGAAGAGTTGCAATGCCTTCCCTGAAGCCATACAGCCAGGACATGCTGGGACCAGGGCTTGCACAGAGCTCTGGAGTCACAGCCTAAGACATTTCCCTGGCTGAGGCACTCGGCAGCTCCATCAAAGAGGTCTGTCTCCGAGTCGGATGGAATGTGGGGCGGCGTTGCAAGAGCAATTATACTGTTCTCCAAGTACCTACCACCGCCAGATGTGCACAGAGACCCAGCTCAGAAAGGAGTCCTGCCTGGCAGCAGTTTACATGTACATATCGGGCACAGAAATCCTGGCAGGAGGAATGTCTAACCACACTCATCCATCAACAGCCCCATCACATGCCATGCACGCACACTGCCCGGGCTCCACTCCAATTCATCGTTCTCTAAGACTCTAGAAGCTAGTGTCTCCAGAGCTCAAACCTAAGCCAGCCATAAGTGGAAAATATTCTGCAGTGAGACAATTCCAAACCTAAGGCTGCCCCTTTGCAAAGATCCTGTTCCCTCTGAGAGGCACTGAAGCACACAGGAGTGGTTACAATTGATAAGCAAATATTCAGTCATTTTCCTGAAAGTTTGCACAGTGTGGAGTGAGGGGTGACTTCACAGCACATAGAGTACATGGTACTGTGGCTCCACACGATTCACAGCACCAGAGGCTGGGATACCTCCCAGCTGTGCCATGCCCCTGGATACAGAGATGTGAGTGACAGAAAAGAAGGGACTCACTATTGGTTCTAAGTGCTTAAGGAAAACTAAGAAAAAGTAAACAAGTGTGTGCAAATGTGTGATTCAAAATCTGTGTGCATGTGTGAAGCTGTGTGCATGTGTGCAAGCTGTGTGCATGCAGTCTGAATTCCAGGTGGGTTGGGAGCGGCTCTTTCTGGGTCATTTCAGAGGTCTATATTTTGGAGTGGAACAGATGTGTCATTGAGCTTTCTTGTAACTATGACAAAACACCAGAGAAAATCATCTACAGGAGGGAAATTGGGGCTCACCATTTTGGGGCTCTCAGTCCATGCTCACCTGGTCCCAACTCTTTGGGCCTGAGACAAGGTGGAGTGGAGCTTGTGGTAGAAAGCAAAACTGTTTGCCTCTTGGTGACCAGGAAGTCAAGAGTCACGGCAGGGAGAAAGAAATGACTGGGAACAAGATGAATCCTTACAATGGTAAATGTGATTGACAACTTGACAGGTTCTATGTCTAGGCAACAAGCCTCTGCATGTATCTGTGATGGAGTTGTAGACTGTAATTAGGGTGGTGTTTGTAGCTCACATGAATTGTCATCTGTGCTAGAGTGGGCCTTCAGTGACACAGCTGCCCTTGAGTTGTCCCTGATTGTGTGACCCCCTCACCCATACTCAGAACTCCAGCAAACTCATCGGCTCACCGCTGTGAACTTTAAGGATATGACTGCTTTGGTCTGTCTTCAGTTCCTGTCTGAGATGAATAGACACTTTTGTCTTGTCTCCTCAGGAAATCATGTAACAGTTTACTCTAACTGTGGAGAGCACCTGTACTCTAACTGTGGAGAGCACTGGTCCATGAGCCAGGCTCTTAGACTGGATAAAAAGGAGAAAGCAAGTTGAGGACCTGCATTCATCTCTTTCTGCTTCCTGACTGATGCACAGTGACAAGCCACCTCATGTTTGCCACCATACTTTCCCCACCAGGATGTCATACCCTCAAACGGAAAATAAATAAAAAATAAACCCTCCCTGCCTCAGTCCTTCCCTCCATGCTTGGTTCATTCATTTGTTTATTTGGTCAGATACTTTGTAACAGCAACAACAACAACAACAACAAAAACCCAACTAGTACAATACAATCAGTCCCTAAGAGTACTACCCTAAGAACCTCTCCATCAGCAGAGTCCTAAACCAGGAAATAGCCCACCATGACCTACCCATTTCCCTAGAATCCGTCAGCTGGCAGAAAGTCATACATACCTTCAGAGGGATTTTAGATCCAAACCATAGCAGGTGGAGGTTCACATCCTGACCCCTGCAGTACTGTGGAGCATTAATGCAATTCCTTAGCCCCTGTAAGCTTTGTTTCCCTTTTATTTAAGTGTGTTAGTCTGCCAGTTTTGTGCTGTGCTTATCAGAGTTAGATGTGATGCTACACATGAAGCATCCAGCTCAGATATATGAGCACACCGCCACTAGAACCAATTGAGTGCTTATAGAAAATGCAGACTGGGCTGGAGAGATGGCTCAGCAGTTAAGAGCACCAACTGCTCTTCCCAAGGTCTTGAGTTCAAATCCCAGCAACCAAATGGTGGCTCACAACCATTGGTAATGAGATCTGACACCCTCTTCTGGAGTGTCTGAAGACAGCTACAGTGTACTTACATATAACAAATAAATAAATCTTTAAAAAAAAAAGAAAGGAAGGAAGGAAGGAAGGAAGGAAGAAAGAAAGAAAGAAAGAAAGAAAGAAAGAAAGAAAGAAAGAAAGAAAGAAAGAAAGAAAGAAAGAAAGAAAAGAAAGAAAGAAAAGAAAGAAAATGCAGACTCAAGTATCCTTCACAGGCCTTACAGAATCAACATCTCTGGTGAAAGCAAAAATCAGAATTATTTATTTCTCCAATTATTTTTCTGCTTATGAGTCTGAAAACTACAGAGGTAACATGATTGATGTACAGGTACCATAGAGACATCTGACGTCCAAGGTCACAGAGCCACTGCATTGGTAACAATAAGACAGTAGGACGCATCTACAAGCCAGGGTAGACACCTCACACTTTACACGGACATAGTTTGCATTCCCAGATAAATCTGGAGGATAGAGACAATCACTGTGCAGTCGAGACACAAAGAGAGGGAGCAGTCTATCCGCGTGGAGGAGCCAAGCGAGGAACCCAGAAAAGGTTGACTCAGGCTGGACACTGGAGAAGACGGCAGGATACCGGTGGCTGGGGCTGATGCCCCAGTCTGCCTGTGGCTGGAGGACATGTATTCTGGGAAGATGCATTCTGACTAAGCCATGGCCCAATGACCAAGCAGCCTCAGGTGCCCATGCCGAGATGCTTTTGCCCGTCTCCCCTCTGTCTCCTTGGAGTTAACACCCTCCCTGCTTCCCCATGTTCATTCTGTTCTCAGTGCATGAACTCATTTAACTTGCTTTGGTCCTAAGCCATAACCTCCCTGCGGCTGTCTGAGCCCACTACGCCTGCCTTCCCTCCTACAGTTTTGGAGAGGCCATCTGTGTTCCACGGGCCCACATCCTGTCTCTACGGCCTGTTCAAAACCATAAACAGCTGTACCTCCCTCAGCCTCTCTCCAAAGGTGACTCACTTGCTACTTCTTCAATGGCCTAGAACCTTATGCTGCCTCAGGGCCTTTACACGTGATATTCTGTCTCCAAGGAACACACTACACACAACTTCAGACTCTCTTCAAGGAGATTTCCCCTAACGAGAAGTAGGTATGTTGTACTCTGACCTGTAAGTGTCCTATCCAATCACTAGCCATTTAGATTTCTAAGAACTCTGATAGTTCTTGGATTGTAAATACCCTGAAGTCAGGGACCTCAGAGGCTTTGTTCATAACCATAAACCCAGAACTGGGTACCTGGCTCGAGGCAAGCATTCAATAGTCATTAACATAATTAATAAGCTAAGTGGCATGCACGATTCAGCTACATATTAATTTGTAGTTTAGTGATCGTTTCCATTTGGGATGAAATGGATCTTACCGCTGTCCTGTCACTAAGGTCACTGATTCGAGTGTACAGCCTGCCTACTGTAGACTTGCTTTCTGTGCTACGGTGGGTGCAAACCTTCCTGGTCCACTTCTTGGGCCTCCCCAGAGCAACTCTCCTCTCTTCTCTTCTCCACTGGATGCTCTGGCCGGGGAGTGCCTCTCACACTCACCCCAGATCTCCCTGGTCCCCAAGACCTCTCAGGCGCTAACTTCCTGTGGTGGTTTAAATGGCCCCATAGGCTCATAGTGAGTAGCACTATTGGGAGGTGCAGTCGTGTTAGGGAAAATATGTCACTGGGGGGGATGGGGGTGGGGCGGGCTTTCAGGTTTCAGACACTCAAGCCAGGCCCAGAGTCTCCTTCCCTTCCTGCTGCCTGGTGATCCAGATGTAGAACTCTCAGCGCCTCTAGTACCATGCCTGCTTGCTGCCTGCCTGCCTGCTGCCTGCCACCTGCTTCCCTGCCTCCCTGCCTCCCTGCCTGCTGCCTGCCTGCCTGCCTGCCTGCTGCCTGCCTGCTGCCTGCCTGCCGCCTGCCTGCTGCCTGCCTGCCTCCCTGCCTGCTGCCTGCCTGCCTGCCTGCTGCCTGCCTGCTGCCTGCCAGCCTGCCTGCCTCCCTGCCTGCCTGCCTGCTGCCTGCCTGCTTGTCTGCCGCCTGCCTGCCTGCCTCCCTGCCTGCCTGCCTGCTGCCTGCCTGCCTGCCGCCTGCCTGCCTGCCACCTGCCTGCCTGCGCCTGCCTGCCTGCCACCTGCCTGCTGCCTGCCTGCCTGCTGCCTGCCTGCCTGCCTGCTGCCTGCCTGCCTGCCGCCTGCCTGCCTGCCTGCCACCTGCCTGCCTGCCACCTGCCTGCCTGCTGCCTGCCTGCTGCCTGCCTGCTGCCTGCTGCCTGCCTGCCTGCCTGCTGCCTGCCTGCTGCCTGCTGCCTGCCTGCCTGCTGCCTGCCTGCCTGCCTGCTGCCTGCCTGCTGCCTGCTGCCTGCCTGCTGCCTGCTGCCTGCTGCCTGCCTGCCTGCCTGCCTGCCTCCTGCCTGCCTGCCTGCCGCCTACCTGCCTGCCTCCCTCCCTGCCTGCCTGCCACCTGCCTGCTGCCTGCCTGCCACCTGCCTGCTGCCTGCCTGCCACCTGCCTGCTGCCTGCCTGCCACCTGCCTGCTGCCTGCCTGCCTGTTGCCTGCCTGCTGCCTGCCTGCCTGCCTGCCACCTCCCTGCCTGCTGCCTGCCTGCCTGCCTGCTGCCTGCCTGCCTCCCTGCCTGCCTGCTGCCTGCCTGCTGCCTGCCTGCTTGCCTGCTGCCTGCCTGCCTCCCTGCCTGCCTGCCTGCCTGCCTGCTGCCTGCCACCTGCCTGCTGCCTGCCTGCTGCCTGCCTGCCTGCCTCCCTGCCTGCCTGCCTGCCTCCCTGCCTGCCTGCCTGCCTGCTGCCTGCTGCCTGCCACCTGCCTGCTGCCTGCCTGCTGCCTGCCTGCCTGCTGCCTGCTGCCTGCCTACCTACCTGCCTGCCTGCCTGCTGCCTGCCTGCCTCCCTCCCTGCCTGCCTGCCACCTGCCTGCTGCCTGCCTGCCACCTGCCTGCTGCCTGCCTGCCACCTGCCTGCCGCCTGCCTGCCACCTGCCTGCTGCCTGCCTGCCACCTGCCTGCTGCCTGCCTGCCTGCCTGCTGCCTGCCTGCTGCCTGCCTGCTGCCTGCCTGCCTGCTGCCTGCCTGCCTGCCTGCCACCTCCCTGCCTGCTGCCTGCCTGCCTGCCTGCTGCCTGCCTGCTGCCTGCCTGCTTGCCTGCTGCCTGCCTGCCTCCCTGCCTGCCTGCCTGCTGCCTGCCACCTGCCTGCTGCCTGCCTGCTGCCTGCTGCCTGCTGCCTGCCTGCCTGCCTCCCTGCCTGCCTGCCTGCCTCCCTGCCTGCCTGCCTCCCTGCCTGCCTGCCTGCCTCCCTGCCTGCCTGCCTGCCTGCTGCCTGCTGCCTGCCACCTGCCTGCTGCCTGCCTGCTGCCTGCCTGCCTGCTGCCTGCTGCCTGCTGCCTGCCTACCTACCTGCCTGCCTGCCTGCTGCCTGCCTGCCTGCTGCCTGCCTGCCTGCTGCCTGCCTGTTGCCTGCTGCCTGCTGCCTGCTGCCTGCCTGCCTGCTGCCTGCCTGCTGCCTGCTGCCTGCCTGCCTGCCTGCTGCCTGCCTGCTGCCTGCCTGCTGCCTGCCTGCCACCTGCCTGCCGCCTGCCTGCCACCTGCCTGCTGCCTGCCTGCCTGCCTGCCATGTTCCCGCCTTGATGATAATCGACTGAACTTCTGAATTATAAGCCAAGCCCAAATAAATGTTTTTCTTTATTAGATTGCCATGATTATAATCTCTCTTCACAGCAATGGAAGGCCAAACCAAGACATTTTTCTCATGTATTAAGGCCAAATCAGAAAGGAAAGAAAAAAAGCAAAGCAAAACAAACAAACAAAATAAACCATAGTCATTTCCTAGTTACGACATACTTTTTCTGTATAGATCTTTTTTCATTCAAAAGGGGTTTTCCTGGGCCTGTGCACTTGCTGCCCCAAACCTGGGTCCTTCTTTGTCATCACTGGAAGCCTCAACTGGCAGGCAGTGGGTCTGCCTAGTAGGCTACTCGTTGGAACATCAGCCTCTGGCCTGCTAAGAGCCTGACACCATCCTTAGGGACAGTCAGACCCTCGAGTCAGACCCTCCCTGCTCCATCTCCAGTTTCTACTTTACTCTTATAAAACACTCTTTTCCAATTTACATTCCCATTGTCCCCAGGTCCTCAATGCCCCCATTCATCCTGCTTCAGGTTCATCATTAATTAAATTCTTTCAAAGACAAGGAGGAATACAAATGCACACAAAGCCAGGATGAGGTGCTAGGAAATCTTGGAGGGCTTTCTTTAAGTCTCACTCGGCATAATGTTCAGATGCATCCCATCTGGGGCCAAGTTCCTAGGAAATGCAGAATGTATTTCCACCACAAGGGCCTGCGTTGTTCCTCTACCTAGAACTTACTTTCTCACCCCGCACCTGACTCCCCTGTGTCCTGGGTTTCTGCCATCGGCCTTTACGTGGACTCCTCTGCCCTGCTCAGCGACGACCTGTAGTCATTCTGTTTACTCAGTGGTCACCACCTCCCCAGAATACATTAGTTCAGGGGCCATCCCTGCCTTCTGTTGTGGCTGTCTCACATGTCTGTTCTCAAAAGGTGTCAGTAAATATTAAATACAGAAGCAAATCAATAGTGCACATAGATGCATCCAGTAGCATTATGCCAGATAGTACAGATCTTTACAGTACAAGAAAGTAGTACAGGTTCACCTCAAAAACGTCGTCAGCTCCTGCCCATAATCAGGCGTTAGCACAGTCAGCCGGGGCAATGAAGGCAATCGCTATGACTATTTCTTGTCCATGACCATGTGGGCGAGAGGCTAAAACAAAAAGGGGTTCTGGTGCCCACAATTCCACTGCTCCTCCATGAAATAGCACCAGGCAAAGGCCAGGTGACAGGAGGAGCTGCCCCACTGGCACAGATGTCCCAAAAGGCTTTGTATGAGCCTTCTTATGGCCCACAAGGGAAACAGAAGAAAGGAGAAACAGAAAACTAAGAAATCAGAAGCCAGGCGGTGGTGGCGCATGCCTTTAATCCTAGCACTTGGGAGGCAGAGGCAGGTGGATTTCTGAGTTCGTTCGAGGCCAGCCTGGTCTACAGAATGAGTTCCAGGACAGCCAGGGCTACACAGAGAAACCCTGTCCTGAAAAGACAAACAAACAAACAAACAACAACAAAAAAAAACCCTAAGAAATCAATTTGGCAAAAACAACAGTGACAACAAAACTTAAGGATTAGGGAATTCACGTCAGATGTTTGTCACCTAAATTGGGTCCCAAACATCACAGCTATGGAATGAGGCCTGAGAATTTACCCTGCAACAAATACTCCCAGCCTCCAGAGCTGTGGTGGATAGCCTTGGGTTTGTATTTTGATGCTAATTGCACTCGTCAGAGGGGCTGCAGATGAGGAGTTGCCTGGTGAACCTTCTCCCCACCTGAACTTTTCAAATAAAGGCTGAGCCAATGATTGGGCAGGAGGAAGGGGAGGAGCTGAGAGTTTAGGGGAGGAGAAAAGAATCAAGGGGGGGGGAGCTAAATAGGATCGCCGGGAAGGGGGAGGAGCTACGGAGGCTGAAGAGAAGCTCTCGTGGCCTGGAGAAACCGCAAGTTATATGGGATAATATAGATGGGAATAGTGTAGTGGGAGATCTGCCCAATCTAGGCTTATAGCTCGTATTGTTACTGATTGAGCTGAGATTTCTTTTATGAAATAATTGGGTTGGAAACAAAGTAGCAACACAGAGCAGTGGAAAACCAAACCCCATTGTTTCAGGTTCAGGTCTAGACTCCTTTTGGCAACAAACTGATTTACTCCTGCACAAAGGAAGTCTTGATAGAGGCGTGGGGGTGTGGGGAGGGCTACCTCGGCCAAACAATCTCCAAACAGAGAGCCCAGGTGGTGCACAGGTGTTTTTGTAAAATCAAAATCCTTAACTCTGAGCCAGTCTGGTGAGCACCTCATCTATAAAAAAGATTCCTAATATGGATGAGATCTACCATCTATTCAGCCACAATCTCTCCTCAAGCTGTTTAAGAACCACATCTGCAGTAATCTGATTACAAACATCTTTTTCCACCCCCAGGGCCTCACACAGCGCCCTGCCCCCATCTTCTCCTCTCCCTTGCATCCCAGTCAAAAGTACCACTGCAGTAGCTGCAGTAACTACATAGAAAGCACTCTCAGGCTCACAAAGAACAGCAATGGACGGTCTCCCTCTGGAAGTGAGAAGACCATACTCCAGATGTCTACAGGGCTGTGCTCTCCCTAAACCTGTTGGGGAAGGCTCCCTCTGTGCCTTCTCCAGCTTCCTGAAGCCTAGCCCAAGACATCCATCTTCACTGATGTACCAAGAACCTCTGCTTTGAAGCCTAACACACCAAGGCCACCCCTGCGACATCACTGTCTTCAAGAGAGCAGGTGTGAGAATCCAGACTTGTCAGGTCTGGTGGCGTTCCCTCATGGAAGAAGGGTGTGGAGAGGGTCATTAGACCCTCATCACAGGCTCCTACTGCTCGCTTCTGCATGTGACCTCAGGGTATGACATCAGCAGGAGTGAGGCACACAGAGGTGGAAGGCAAACTGATGGAGGAGTCAGTCCATCTCTGCAGCTGGGAGGAAGTTCTCACCTCTGCTGGGGGGAGACTCTTCAGTGGGGCGTTTGCTTAGGGGCCACCACCTCTGCTCCCCAAGCAGATCCAGTAAACTCGCTAGCTCATCAGACTAGACTGGGGTAGAATCATTTGGTCTGTCATTGGTGCCTCCAGGGAAAGTTCATAAAACATCTGCCTTACAGAAAGAAAAAAAAAAAAAAAAACCCACAGCTTGTTGAGACTTGGTGTTGCTCTGGCAGGAAACTTCTAGGCTGGCACTGCCCTTTGAACATTACACCGAAGACAAGCTGACACAAGAAAGACTGTCAGGAGCAGGAAGAAACTGTCCCGCCCTCAGGGAGCGGGGAACACAGGAGCTAACATGGAAGGAGATTTGAATAGAAAATCTGCAAGGTGCTGTGGAATCAGGTGGACGGTGCAAAGCTCAGCTGGAGCTCCGAGGAAAGCCTGCTAACCCGCACAGTGGGGCACAGTAGGTAGCACCGCACAGTAGGCAGCACTGCACAGTAGGCAGCACTGCACAGTGGGCAACTAACGCGCAGACTCTTCACCCTTAGTTCCTGGGGCTTGAACCTTGGCTTTACTGCATGTTTGCTGTGTAGTCTTAGACATGTGGCTTAACTTCTCTGTGCTCCAGAATCCTTTTTAGTAAAACGAGCAGGTCCAGCAAAGCTCCTTTATAAAGTTTGGTAAATGGCTGTGGTGATTAATTGGCCAGCATAGAGATAAGTGGAGTGGCTCAATAGATAAAGGTGCTAATTGTGCAAACAGCCTAAGTTCTACTCCAGAACTCAAGTAAAGGCAGAAGGAGCGAACTCTGTTTTGCAGTATTACATTAGGAGTATGTGTGTGTGTATTTTGCTGGCTTGCATACACAGTTGATTGCTTACCACATATTCTCAGTGGTGTGCACGTGCACACACACACACACACACACACTTTTAAAAGCAAGAAGTCAACACGTGTGCTCAGCCAGTGCCTAGAATCACTCAGTATGGCACTGGGGTGTGTTATGTTTCTGTCTTGGAGTGTGTTACGTTACCGTCTTGGAGTGTGTTACGTTACCGCCTTGCATTAAACAGGCCCTGACTATCAGTCTATGCCTCCCCATCTATCTGGTGCCATCCTATAAACTTTGTCCAGAAAAATGATAGCATTGGACTAATGGAACCAGCTTCTTCCTCACTTCCGATGGTGAACACAGTCACTGAAAGCCCGTGTCTCTCTGACTAGCATCCATTCGTTAATTCCACGTGTGTTTTCTGACCACATGAATCTCACTGAGAGATTACAATGCTTACAAGGATGAAAACTAGGACACGTGGGACTCAATGACCTGGCTGCCCCAAGGCAGTTTCCACCCTGTTGGCAAGAGAATTCTAATTCTAATCAGTGCCCTGGAAGCTCTAGCAAAGGCAGATGCAGCCCTGCGCAAGCAGATTCTGGCTCTCCACAGTCTTTTGCACATACACCATATCCATAAGCAGGTCCTTGCATTTAGACCCTGGTTTAAACTACTCAGGACCGTTTAATAAACACTTTTCCCCAGTGGGCAAATGGGCCCAGAAACACCTAAATGGCAACCAGAAATAACTCATGATCTGAAAAATGTATTATTGCCACATAAATTAGCTTTAATGGAAGTGGAAGTTTACGGTTTCGTTGGAAAGTCAGTTGTGCTAGATGATGTTTTGCTGAGGCAAACGTGAAGGAGTGTTTTCCTGAAGCAGACACAGGCGAGAGGATGTTTCACTAAAGCAGACACATGAAGGAACTTTTCGCTGTGGCCAGCATGTGAAAGGACATGTGACAAAGGATTCTTTGCTAATGGCAAGCATGTATTGGTTCCATTTGTCGTGACTCCATAGAGGAAAAGGCACCAAAAAAAGTTATGTTGGTGTTCTGGAGGCTTCTTGCCACCTCTGAGGACTTGGGCTGATGCTAATGCATTCTGAAACAGTTTGAGAGACACCATTGTACAAGAGAGAGGCTGCAGTGGACAGTATCTTTGGGCCTTTCCTCTGTGACTAGGTTTCTTTCTCTCAGATTAGCTGACCTCGACTCTCAATGGCAATGGTAATTCAGAACATGAAGGCAATCTGCTCATTCAAGGTCTGGACACTTGTAGCATGGGCAATCCCAAAGGTGCTTTAACTCCATGAGATTTGCCTAGGGAAAAAAGAAATGGCTGCTGGTCTGGTGTGGGACATGCATCTTCACTGGTCCGTCAAGTCGACTCACCAAGGAAAAGCACCTCTGTGTCCTCTCCATCTGTGTGCTTGTACATGGGCTTTCATTGCTGAAACATGACTGAGGGTCTACACGTGTGGGAAAATATTAAGAACATTCTTTTGAAACGAAGAGGGGCTGGAGAGCTGCTGCCCTTCCAGAGCACAAGGGTTCAATTCCTAGCACCCCCATGGTGGCTCACAATCATCTGTGACCCCAGTCCAGAGAATCTGATGCTTACTTCTGGCCTCTGCAGGCACCAGGCATATGTGTACACAAACACATATGCAGGCAAAACACTGATAAATATAAAATAAATTAAAGCTATTAGTCACCGTTAAATGGATAGGACATTTGTCTGAATTGTCAAAATAATTTTATCATTAATAATTGTTAACAAGAAGGATATAGTAAATGTCTTAAACTTCCCAGCCCCTCACTCAAGGGCTTTATGTGAATGAGAGGAAAGGCCCTGTTAACAAACAATCCTCTTTCACAATAGTTCTATAAACAGAACCTTGGTGTGACTCAGTTTCCTGTTTATGGCCATTGGCACCAAGTTATACACACAGCTGAAACTTGGTTGTGGTTTATAGCACTGCCACACTTATCCATGCCTGTGTGTGCATGCATGGTGTCACTGTCATCCAAGTCAAACACAAGCTCTCTACAGGAGCCACAGTGGCGTACAGGCATAAAGGGCCTGTGGACCTGTCACTGTACAAATTCAGAATCTCTGGCGAATATGCCCTTCATCCCTGACAATTGTACTGCTAGCCTAAACTCTTAGGTCACAGTTTTCTTTTGCTTCTTATAAAGATTTTTTTAATTATTTTAAATCATGTGTAGGATATATAGCTGCACGTCTATGCACAGGATTGCAGGTGACCACAGTGGCTAGTGGTGTCACTCACCTGAAACTGCCATGAACCCGGGTCCTCTGGAAAAACATCAAGTGTACTTAACTGCTGAGCTATCTCAGCCCTGGACTCCAGGCTGTATTTTCAACATAGACCTCCAATTTCCATTTTGTCATTGTTTTTGCCCAGTGTATAATATCCCCAGGTTCCACAGGTAAAGGACCATGCAAAGCCAATATGCCTGTCAGGTTGACTGCTGGGCATCCTTTCTCTCTGTCCCCATCAAACGGTCAATAGTTTCTAAGTTCTTGCTGTACTGCAGGCTTTCTGATAAAGCATGAACAGGACCCTTGAATCAAAGAAATCTCTCAAAACAAAAAATTCAGAAATCTGAGTAACAGCGAGAATCTGAAATCTGCTTAATGGGATCTTGAGGGCCAAGAACACACAATGAATAACGTTCTCACACAAACACTACTCAGAATCATAAATCACCCTGCCTGTTGACCAGGACTACCATTAAAATGCCAGCCCTGTTGTTATAGATGCACTACCAAAAACAAGCCACTACCACGGAACTGGGTTCTATTTTCAGAAATGGCCTTTGCTCATTTCTGTAACTTTAATCTTTCCAGATCCTTTTGGCGTGAAATTCTAAGTCTTGGCTGGCTTCACAAACTTATTTTTAGAAAGTTCGAGGAAACAGAGCTGCTTTGGTTAACCCTCTACTTCCAGTACTTGTCCCTGGTTATTTACTCCAGCTGTATGTAAGCAGGGACAAGTCCAGCACCACTCAGATATCAGCAATGGATTAATCATATCTCTATCCTTCTCCACCTCTCAGGATCTGAAAGACAGACTCGTACAAATTACTGCCCACCCTGGGTGAGCATGACCAGTAGTCCAACCTCTGGAGCTCAGGTTTTTCTTCCTTCTCCGAACATGCTTCTTTCCTATCAGCAAGTAATCTACTTTTCTGAGCCCCTCAACTGTTGGAGCAGAAAGCAACTTCAGTTCCTTTTTCTTTGTGGAGGAAAATCCCAAACACAGCTCATCACCAAAGTGAGGAGTCTTTGTGAAGTTATTCTCTGACCTAGAGCCAAATCTGCTGAGTGAACTTGGAAAGCCACTTCCTACTCTGTCTGGAAATGATAGCCCATGTATATTGGCCTATTTCAAAAACCCATTGAATCCAGGAAAGGTGACTTATCTGGGCAGCCAGACAACAGGGCCAACCGGCCCATCACTAACACTGCCATGGGGAACATTTGGTGGCTCTCTGTTGAAAAATCTGAGGAGAGCCACAGTGAAGGAGCTCTGTGGTGAATTTTTCACCCCATACTTGCTCTGCCCATAACTGGAACGATTCTCTCCAACGCTGGTGTGTCAGGAAATACACCCAAGACTTAAATATTCAAGCTAGAGATAATAGCTATTTTAATTTAAAGTGAAAAACTCAGTTTTGCTAATCTTTAATATACAGATTGTCACAGGGGCCTTCATCCAGGCCCCAAGTCAGATAATTACTTGCTTTTAATGGTTTTGAGTGTCTGAGAGAGAAAGTAGGTCACCAGCCTAGTGTGTGACCATGATACATAACCTGGCCAAGTGAAATATGGATTCCCTGCCCTTAAACAGCAGAAAAGATACAAGCCTGGACTGGAATGAGAAGTGAACATGAATGTATGTCTCTTGCTGATTCAGGGCTCACAACTACCTCATGCTAAAGTACTAAAAGTACCCTGAAGATGAGGAGCCAAGATGGCGGACCCAAAGCAGCAGGCAGCACTTTCCCATTATCTCATGAAAACTAGTTTCTGAAGGACACACTGAAGGGTAAACAGAGGGACACTGAGAGACCCAGAGACTGCTTATGGGACAGAGGGTGAGAGAGCACAGCTGTGCAGAGCCCAGCAGCCCGACTGCCTAGTAGACGCACACAGGGACAGAAAGAGAGCAAAGGAAGAGAGCCTGGAAAACCCATGCAGAAACAGACTGAAAAGGAAGTCTATAGCTGATGTAGAGATTGCGTAATGGCCCTTGAGAACCCCTCTGCTTGTCTCAGTGTAAAAGTGAGATGCAGTAAGGGGGGCCATTGTCAAACTGTTGCTTTAGGAAATGTTAGTTCCTGTGATGGTTAGATACTGAGTGTCAACCTGACATAGCCTGGAGTCATCTGGGAAGATAGTCTCAATGAGGAATCGTCTAGATCAACGTGGCCTACAGGCATGTCGTGGGGGTTCTCTTGATTATGGTGACTGAGGCGGGAAGATCTAGCCCACCGTGAGCAGTACAATCCCCTAGGGTCCATCCTGGCTGTGTAAGAGTGAAGAAGGTGAGCTAAGTAGGAAGCATACATGCATTCGTTCTTTCTCTGCTCTGGACTCTAGAATGTGACTAGCTGCTTCAAATTCCTGCCTGACTCTGCCACAGTGATGAACTGTAATCTAATAAGAATTAGGGGAAAAAATCAAAGAGCATAAAAGCAACAAAATGAGAGAAATTAGCACACACATTTTCATCCTAACTCTGATTATAGTCATAATTTTCAAATTAAAAGGCATAGACCTCTGAGTAGATCAACAAAGATGATCCGACTATTTTCTTTAAAAAAATTATTAAATTTATTTGTATATGTAGAGAGAGGTACACATGCTACGGTGCACATATGAAGGTCAGAGGTCAACTAGTGAGAGTTCTTATACCATGTAGTACCAAGTACCAAACTCAGGGTGCCAGTTTTGACAGCAACTGTTTTTAGCACTGGGCCATTGCACAAATCTAAGGTCCACTTCTCAGCTGCCTACAGAAACCCAGCAACAAAGATATATAATGACAGAGTAAAAGGATAGGAAATGATATACAAGCAGCCAGTGTGCAGAAACAAGCAACTGCTGCTATATAGTCATATACAACAAAGCAGATATCAAACAATAATAAAAGAGACAAAGTCACTACATACGTCAGAAAGTCATGATCATTATAAACATATAGGCACCAAATGTTGGTGTATCCAACTCATAAAACAAACATCACTAGACACAATAGACACAGCCATAGTGATAATGGCTGGGAGCCACCATGTGGGTTCTGGGAATCAAACCCAGGTTCTCTGGAAGAGCAATAAGTGTTTAACAGCCAGGTGATTTCTCTTTAACCTCCAAGAAGAAATTTTTTAAATACTTAAACACATCAAATACAAATAGACAAATTCAATAACAAGTCTCTCAACAAAGCAAAGGTAAGGATCAAGAATATTCACTAATCTTCAATAATATCAATAGTCTTCATTCTCTCCCATAAAATAGGAAGGGAAAGCATTCTTCTAGTGTCAGCTATGAAGCCACTATCACTCTGATACTTAAGTCAAATAAGGATGACAGTTGACAAAAGAAAACCGTTGACCAATGCTCTAGTGAACATTAATGCAAAAAAAAAAAAAAGTTCAACAAAATATTTGCAGACTAAACCCAACAATCACTTAAAAAGTCATGCACCATGATACTGTTGGTTGTATTCTAGGGAAGCAAGGATGGTTCAACAAATGCAAAGTGGTAAATAAAACACAGCCCCAAATAGAATTAGTAACAGTGCAAATGATTATCTAGACAGACACCTGAAGTCACCGGACAAAAATCAACTTCTCTTCATCATAAAGATCCTAAGGAAGTCCACAGAAACATTGTGAATTAACATAATAAATGCTATATAGTATTACTTTGAAGCCAACATCATACGGAATGGGGAAAACTCAAATCATTTTCTCTAAAATCAGGACCACAACAAGGATGTCTGCTGTTAATGCTTTTATTCAATGACGTATGAAATAAACAAACAAATAAAATGGTCTACAGATTAAAGAGGAAGATGTCAAATTATTTCTATTTGCAAATGATATGATCCTATACTTAGAAGAGTCTACCAAAAACCTCTAAATCTGACAAAGTTAGCAAAGTAACAGTATAAAAAAATCAAGATATAAAACTCAGTAGCTTTTTATATATCAATAATTAATATACTGAGAAATATCTCATGAAAATAATCTCATTCACAAAACCCTAAAAAGTCCCTTGGGGTAAACATAACCAGAGAGGTGAGAGACCTTTGCAATGAAAACTGTGCAACTCCAAAGAAAGAAACCGAAGAAGACATCAGAAGATGGAGAGAATGCCTGCACTAGTGGGTGTGCAGAACAAATACTATTTCTATGCTACCAAAAGCCATCTAGTGTGTCACTGTTGTCCCTATCAGAATCCCAATGACATATTTTCATAGAACTAGAAATAATTATATATGAAAGCACGCTTGCATGTGTGCATGTGCATATATATACATACACACACACACACACACACACACCTGAACAGCCATGGCAATCCTAATTTAAAAAAAAAAAAGCAATACTGGAGATATCACAACACCTCATCTCAGATTATACGAGCACATAAGATGCACATAGATGCACATAAGATGCACATAAGATGCAGGGATGAGCCATGACGTTCTAAATGGGACCCAATGAGCCAGGCAGTAAGAGCAAGCCATCTAGTATGTCATGGAATTGTGTACAGTTAAAAAGCCTCTACACATCCCAGGAAACAACCAACAGAGTGAAGGGACACATAAAGAATGGGAGAAGGTTTTCACCAGCTATTCAACCAGTATAGAATTAATATCCAGGATATATAAATAATTTAAAACACTAATCACCCAAACTAATAGACAAACTGAGGAAATACTTTCCCCCAAAATGACAAGTAGCCAATAAATAGATGAAAAAGTGTTGGACATCCTTTGTCTGAAAACGCAAATCAAAACTCACTGAGAGTCTGTCTCATCCCAGTCAGCATGGGTACCATGAAAACAAGATGCACTGTGAGGATTCATAGAGTGAGACGGCCTTGTTAACCAGGGCAAGCACTCTGGCAACCGGAATGGAGGCTCCTTAAATCAGGAATAAATAAAACTACGATATACTGCAGCCATACCATAGGTCCAGGGTCAGACAAAGGAGACAAAGTCAGCCTACGACAGAAAGCCCTGCATGACTCTCTATTTGATGTTCACATGCCTACAACAGCCAGCGTGTGGACTATCCTAGGTGTCCACAACAGATGAGTGGATGAATATACACTGCAGAGAGTCAGTTCCCAACCTCTGAACTGTGACCCCTTCGGGGATTGAACAACCCTTTCACAGGGTCACCATCAGAAGACGCTCACAAAAGACCATCCGAAAACACAGATATTTACATTATGAGTTATAACAGTAGCAAAATTAATTATGAAGTAGCAACAAAATTAACTTTATGATTAGAGGTCACCACAACATGAGGAACGGTATTAAGGAGTCACAGAATTAGGAGAGTGGAGAGCCACTGAAGGACAGTGAAGCCAGAGGGCTGGCTCCGCCCCTTACCAGGCACCACGTGGAGAGCTGGCTCCGCCCCTTACCAGGCACCACGTGGCTCTTGCTCAGTCGATGGCTTCTGGCCTGATGCAAGTGGAGACAGACGCATCCTCCCTGGCCATGCTCCAGTGAGCATATGGACAAAACAAAATGAACTTGCTTTTTCCTTTTGGTGGGGAGGGTCACAAGGATGAACATGGGAAGACTGGAAGGTGTGATTGGGGTGCATGATATGTGATTCAATAATAATAATAATAATAATAATAATAATAATAATAATAATACAAAGCTCAAATTGTCCAAAGGATAATGGATAGAACTAGAGACCATCCAAAAAAATGAGCCAGACTAAGAAAGAAAATCTCCCACATTCTCCCTCATGTGTGAATCTAAATTTTAAGACAAGTCAGGAAAGTAGAAGGTGAACTACTGAGAGAGGGGGCCGGAGGAGGGGAGAGGAGGGAGGGAAGGGAAGGTAGTCGGCAAGTGGTTATGATTTGCAGGAGTGAACATTGAAGCCCATTGTCTTGACAATTAATACACAGTAGTAAAATGCTTTTTGGAAGAATTGCATGGATTTCCCCCAAACATTCCAAACTTGCTGACTCTCTCTGGGATGACAACTGGAGGCCAGCAGGGGTCTGGTGGACATGAACTGATGTTTACAGACCAATAAAGGCTGACCCTCTATTTTATCGAAGTAGGCGTCTTATGTCAATGGTATGTGGGAAAGTAAACACTTTCCTAAGGAAATACGTGCCGCAGGGAGGAAGAAGCATTCTGAAAGTGGACGTTTGGGAATGTGCGCCTCTCTTGCTGTGGCAAAGCCAGAAACTCACTAACTTTAAAAGTCTCATATTTTCATTTACTTAAATGCAAACAATCTTTTCTAATGTATTTTAATATTTTTTCCAAAAGAAAACTGCCAATGCTTTTTGAACAGATTGTCTGAAACATTAAGACGTGTGATTTTCCCTGGTAGAAAATGTTGGCTATGACATTGAAAGGGGAGCTGTGACCAGCCACGGTTTACACGGTAGGGAGCGCACTCTGAGGGAATTCTGAGTGTGTGATTTAGTAAGTGCGCACAGCAAGAAGCCGGTCACACACCCACTTGGTAGGGCTCCTATGTCACAATCTGGGGTTTGTTTTTTTTTTTTTTTTTTTTAATTCAGTGCTTCCAGACACAGTGGTAAGTGGCCCAGGACACTGCTCACACAGCCTGAACTACAAAGGAAAGGTGAGAAAGGGGGAGAGCGGCTGAAAGTGGGGAGGAAAAAGAAAAGCAAGGAGACAGAAGAAAGGGCAGTGAAGCAACAAGACCATGCTTACACGGAGCCTCGACTAAACTCAAATCCTCACTCCTCCTGCCCTGGCTTGCGGGTGCCAACACGCCAAGTGAGTACCACCACGCCTTTGCAGCCCAGGCTGCTGATTTGGTTTTCCGTTTGTGTTTGGTACCAGGAGGGCCCTTGGGCTGCCTGCATGGTTGACAAGCACCTAGCACTGGACTAGAACCTCAGCACGAGCCTGCACCACTCTAGGGATCTTTCAAATGTGCAGTCTGGAAGGGCACCTTGGAATTGTTGAATAGTGATTACCGAACTATATGTGTCAGAAGGAATTCCATAATTATATTTGTATACGTGTCCAATAACAAATAAAGCAAAACTGTATGGAGAGCCTTTTAGAGAAAGTTAAAACTATCCTCATCGTGGTTGTCTTCTTTTTAAGTTCCCTTTTTGCATATTTACTCTATATGAAATATAAAAATGTTTTATCATTGGTTTATCTTTTCAATTTTCTTTCCTTGGAATGAAATATGCACAGTATATTAGCATGCTCACATGCATATAATTTATAAATAAATTTGCATCTACCACACAGCACATCCAGCTACCTGTCATCTATGGCGGTGCCGGTCCAGAGTCTAACACACTAACCCAGAAACTCTAAACTCCAAAATTACTCCCACTTCCTGAGACACTTCCTCTCCTCAGCGGGATTTCTAGGAGAAAGGATAGCTTGGAGTAGAGAATTTGGACTTAGGACTGGACTCAAACGCTCACAGCCATCCTGGGGTCAAATGTTTTTAGCCTTTTTTTGAGTGCCTCCCAGCCAACCATGAGGCTCCGACCTGAGAGCCTGGCACACCACCAGGTGCTGATTAAGCTGGAACAACCGCGCACGCGCACCCTCATTTCTGCCAGGTGTTCCCTGCCAGAGTGTTTCTACCCCAGAACTGCGTGTTGGTCCATCAGGTGAATCTTTTTGCTGACAGTGAAGAGGTACCAGGGATAGAACCGGAAATACTACCGAAGCCTCCTAGACATAAAGGGTACAAAAATGAAGTCTGACAGTCGCCACTGAGGCCCAGGGTCTGTCCTGGGATGGCCAGGTGCCATCAGGGGATGGAGATTTTGCTACGAAGCCTTGGACTTCCTCTTCTACAAGCAGGAAACTGACCACAACTGTCACTCACCCTTGCTTTGCCCACCCCACCCACCACAGTGGTATGTGGCCAGGGCAGTGCTCTCGTAGGTTCACAGTGGGAGCACTGAGCCCAGACAACAGCCAGTTTGGCCTTGGGACAGCTCAATCCCAGTCACTTGAGATCATTAGGTCGAGTTGGGAAAAGAAGACCCATCCTTTGGCCTCAGTGACTGGCCCAAGAAGAGAGCTAATCACCATTCCCAACCCAATTCCCGCTATCCATCCGTGGGGGACCATACCTGGATGGTGTGGCCGCTGCCGTGTGCAGTGGGGCCACCCACCAATTTGCAGAAAAGCTCAGGCCGGGGCCTTGAGACCTCCAGGTCCCGCTCCCCGCAGGTGGCAGTGGCCCAGATCCTCGCTGCCTGGGCCAGGTTGAAGTAGGGCGGGTGCAGGCTGAGCACCGCCGCTGGATGGTCCTGAGCCACCTCGCTCCAGCAGGGCGACACCCTCAGCAACAGCAGCAGCGATAGCGCGAGCAGCAGCGGTGAGGATCGAGATGACCAGCCCAGAGCCACCGCCATCCCGCGGCGCTGGGTCTCCTGCCTATGCCCGGGGTGGCACCGCGGAGCAGGAGGCTGCCACTCTGTGCGCGCCTGGGCAGCCCCGGGAGTGGGCGGCGCCCTGGGCCTCGCCCCTCTGTCCACGCGCTGAGCCCGCCGCGTGGGTGCGGCTCGGGGTTGCGGAACCTGCCGCTATTGCTGGCACAGGCGAGATCAGGAAATGTCAGGCGCGGACGGGCTGCAAACTTTCCCGGCTCCCCTAATCCAGGAGACCAGGAGGGTGCCTCTGACTGTCCTAAGAGCCAGGTCAGAAATCAAACCCGTGTGCTCTCCAAATACTCCAGCTTCTGAGAGGCTTGCAGGAAACTGCCTCTGCCAGTAGAACTTTAGTCAAAGTTCCAGTTTCCAGTTCCCAGGCGACTGTTAATCTGTTGCCCATTCTTCTACCTTGCTGCCACAGCTACATGTTCAGTCTGGAATTAAAGGATCTTGCTGAATTAGCAGTGGCAGAATGTATGCATCCAAACCACAACCCCGTGGTGCACTCTCCGTGGTTAGCAGAGAAGGTACCTGAGGAAATCCTTTAGATGTCCACCCTGAAGGATGAGTCTTGGACGTGCTCCAACAGAGTCCACAATAGGCCCGCTAAGCTCTTAGAGGAGGTGCCATTGACGGGGAAGCCAGCATGCCCAAAAGCTCCAAGTGCTCCAGATGAAACAGGACTGAAGCCTTAAAGGCTAGAGGAGGGGAAAGAGGCAAGACTTGAGAACACTGCTCTGCCTGGATACAGAGATGAGAACACTTGGCACATTTGAGAGATGCTCTGGTGTGAATATCTCCAGACTTCCCAACAAATTCATAGGCTGAAAGAAACCCTAAGGTCAACCGTGAAGGTTTTAGTTAAAGAAGGAATTTTTTGCGTTTCTTGGTAAATAATTTCAGTATGCATTTGCTTCAGTCATTCCACTTGTACAGATTTATATTCAGGGAGCAATCAGATAAACGCATAGAGGGGTGGGTGGAGCTGGTGAACTTGATCAGTGGCTTTATAATTGAGCCCCAAGAGCAAGGTGGCACACACCTGCAACCCGGCACTATGGAAGGCTGAGGCCGGTGGTTCAGGTGTCAAAGGTCAGCCTGGACTGACAAAACCCCATCTCAAACCAAAATGAATAAGTAAATGAATGAAAGAAAAAGGGGAGAGAGAGGGGGGAGGAGGGGAGGGGGAAGGGAGGGAAGGGGGAAGGAGAGGGAAGGGAGAGGGAGACAGGGAGGGAGAGGGAGAGGGAGACCAGAGTGTGTTGGCTGGCTCCCTCTAGTATCAGGGCACAGTGAAGACTCTGTCTAAACCAGGAAGTAGCTCCCACCACGCAGGAAATCTGCTGTCACCTTGTTCTGATTTCAGGCAACTTTGTGTTTTCAGGCTACCCACTTTGTGTTACTCTGCTGTAACTTTGTATTACTCTGCTGTAACTTTTTGTTACTCTGCAGCAACAGCTCAGCACACCTTTGATTCCAGCACTCAGCAGGCAGAGGCAGGAGGATCTCTTGAATGCAAAGCCAGCCTGGTCTACCAAAAAAACACTACAACAACAAAAACAACAACAAACCCAAAAGCTCAAATGGACTGACCTGAAGGAGAGGGAGTTCACTAACATACTTATAAAATATATACTATATATGTATATATATATATACATATATATATATGTATGTATATATATATACATATATATATATGTATGTATGTATAATGGTTTGCAGATTCCCACTGGGATAGTTATGTGACCTATTTACTCATCGGTTTATTCTGTGGGGAGGGAAAGGCATAAAAGAGAGGCTGTAAGAACTAATTGAAAATGCACATGCTAGCATCTTAACGGACAAAAATCGTAAAACACGTGCGGGAGAAAATGGGTTCCGTAGGTGACATTTGACTGATGCCAGTGGTAATGCAACTCTTACAGACAAACACAGAAAAGCCCAACATCAGGGCTAAAAGAGATAACAGGCAATTTAATAAAAAAAGAAAATTTAAAAGCAAATAAAGGTAGCTAAAAGTTTAGAGTTTTGCCCTTCCTGGGAACCAAGATGCAAACAACACACCAGAAAGTAAGACTCTGAAATCAACATACTCTTGATAAAAGTAGAAAACCTTACATTAGAGGGGAGGAATTTCTGCCTTGCTAGTGACTGAAATATATAATTTACCCTGGGGCTGGAGAGATGGCTTAGCCATTAAGAATACTGACTGCTCTTCAGAAGTTCCTGAGTTCAAATCCCAGCAACCACATGGTGGTTCACAACCGTCTGTAATGAGAACCAATGCCCTCTTCTGGGATGTCTGAAGACAGCTACAGTGTACTTACATATAATAAATAAATAAATTTAAAAAATAATAATTTGACCTGTAGTTTCTTCACATTTTATAGCCCTGAGATATATAGCCCTGAAATACTCAGGGACATTGACAAACATTCGATCCAATGGTTCCTTGAAGCTATTTAGTTTGTTTTGTTTTGTTTTGTCTTTGTTTATAAGTCCCTCAATGTTATTAGAAGGCCATAATAGAAATATATTTTGACATATATTTGCAATATCTAACAAAAAGGAAAGTATATGAAAATGCACATAATCAATCCTATCTCTAGCACTAGCAAAATGAAATTATAAAAAAATTTATTTATAATAACATAAAAAAGAATAAAATTCCTAGGAATAAAGTAAATTTAAAAGTTCAATATTGGTCCTAAAAAAACTGAATATCTTTCAAAGATGTTTCAAAGGATCTTAATGCAGATGTACCTTGACTTACAAGGAAGGAACATCATATAAACTCATCATAAGGTGACAATATTATAAGTCAAATATGCATTTAGGCCACCTGACCTACTGCGCAGCACAGTTCACCGAGTGGGGGATAGAGCTGGGTTTCACCTTCGTGGGGAGTAGGGTAGCTGGAGCCGGGCTTACTACTACTGCCAGTGCCCAACATCGAAACAATATCTTACTACAGATCATTAGCTCAGGAAACGGTTTTTAATTCAAAACATGGGTTGGGCTGACTTAGTATTGTTTTCATACAGTCGGTAAATTGGGGGACTTGGGGGTTGGGGAAGTTGGCAGAGTGTAAGCCAAATGTTCCAGTCTGCTTTCTGTTTCTGGGATAAACACCATGACCAAATAGCGACTTGGAGAGGAAAGGGTTTATTTCATCTTACAGGTCACAGCCCATCAATTGAAGGAAGGCAGGGACATGGAAGCAGAAACAGGAACCAGACCTCGGGGGACACTTCTTATTGGCTTGCTAGCAGGCTCACATTCTGATGCCCTTTTGGGACAATTCAGGCCCACCTGCTGAGGGAAGGTACTGCCCACAGTGTGCTTAACCTGCCTACATCAGTAAGCAAGAAAATGCCCAACACGCAAAATGTAAGACCCCCAAAAACCGAGGGCACCCCAGCACCCCACACCTCGAAAGGCGACACCCAAATCACTCGCGAGAAATGGTATCGATGCAATAACATGAGGATTTCTTTATTCCAGAATTCTGGGTTCCACAACTGTACACCACGCAGGGGTAGAGGACTGTGGACATTGAGCCGAATTGCAACAGCTTTTATAAGTTTACAACAAAGCCTGTGAATCACAAACCAATCATTTCTTAGCATGGAGAACCCGTGAAATGCGAGCTAATTTGTACCACTCCATAGTTTTTAGGCCAATCAGTTTAAATTATCAGAGCCTCAGCGGACCAATTAGTTTCCTATTTTCTTGGAGTCTATAGCTGAGTGAACTCCTAGGGGTAATGGCGTAAGCAGTTTACAGAAGCAAGATAAGCTTAGCTCATTTCCAGTTACGTTTGTGGGACCAGGATCACCTATTCAAGGCCTTTTTGCCTGGCTCTGAACAAAGGGCGGGCTCTGGAATGTGACCTTTTACCTAGTTTCTAACAAAGAGCACAAAGAGCAGAGCGGGCTCTGGAATATGAAGTGTTTGGGCCTCCTTAGAAGGCTGGAGTTAAGCTGTATTTTTTATTCTTTTAACATATACACAGGCCAATATGATCGAGACAATTCTTCAGTTGACATCTTTCTCTTCCAACGTATGTCCAAGTGACAACCAAAATTAACATCACACCAAGACATCAGTAATTCAGGGAATGTCTGTGAATGTAAAGTTCTATATTTGTGGGTTGGTAAATAATAATGTTAAGATATAATAGTTCACAGTCTATATACTGACCACAATTCCTATCAAAATCCCAGTTTTCCTTTTCTCTCTCTCTTATTTTTCTTACCTTTTTTCATAAACTGACATGAGGATCCTAAAAGTCTTAGAAAAATTTTAGAATGGTCATAATGACCCTGAAAACAACAAAATATGTTTCACTTTTTTACTTCAGAATTTAAAACAAAGTGACTGTAATCAAGACAACTCGGAGGAGGAATGCATAGATCAATTGAACATAATTGAGTCCATAAACAAACTTTTAAGTCATAAGCACTTGGTTTTCAACAGTATACCAAAGCTGTTGTATGAGAAAAGAATCCTGTAATAATAGGTGCTTGCCCAATATCCACGTGCAAAAGCCAAAATGAACTCCTGCCTCACACTACATGAAAAAATTAACTCAAATGACATAAAAGCTACAACTATGAAACTCTGAAAGAAAATATAAGGAAAGCAGCTTCTTAGATATGTCAGAAATACAAAACAAATGAATCTTACTAAATTTTTTAAGTTGGGTATTTTACAGAGCACTTCTACCCAAAGAGCAGTAAAAGATACTTCAAAATTGATTGTCTTCCACCAACCAAAGAGTATGGAGGGACCCATGGAGGGACCCATGGCTCCAGTCACATGGGTAGCAGAGGATAGCCTGGTGGGACAACAATGAGAGGAGAGACCTTTGGACCCATGAGGCTCATTGCCCCAGGGTAGGGGAACGCCAGGTCAGGGAAGCGGGAGTGGGTGAGTTAGTGAGCAGGGGGAGTGGGGAGGGGATGGGGGTTTTCAGAGGGGAATCAAGGAAAGGGGATAGCATTTGAAATGTAAATAGAGAAAATAATAAAAAAAAAATCTACTGTCTCTCAAAACATCTATATCCAGAGTAAAGAACTCTTAACCACTCAACCATTTTTGAAAACAATTCTCAAGTGTGAAGACCAGAGCTCAGATCCCAGCACCCAGACAAAAGCCATGTTACAGGTATTACCAGTAACCCCTGCAATTGAGTCAGCAGGGGATGTGGAGGCAGAAAGGTCTGGGGCTCACCAGCGAGCCAATCTAGTGGAGATGGTGCTCTCCCCATTCAGTGATGGACACCATCTCAAAAGCTTAAGTGAAGAATGATAAAGAAGGGTACCTGGAGTCAACATGGTTTACACATGCACACACAACCACACACAAGGGAACACACATGAATACACCACACAAATACACACACATAAATAAAATGTCTTGTCAGGCTGGAGAGACATAATTCAGTTGGTAGGATGTCTGCCTGGGTTCCTTCCCAGCACTGCATAAAACTAGGTGTGGTACGAACAGGCGAGAAGTGGAGAAGGAAGATCAGAAGTTCAAGATCATCTTCAGTTATACAGCAAATTCCAGACCAGAGACACTATCTCAAATGGGGGAGGAAGAAGAGGAGGAAGAGGAGGAGGAAGAGGAAGAAGAGGAAATGATGATTGGTGATGTTTAAGTATAGTGAGTGTTTTCCCCAATGGTGGCAGCTTTAAAAGCAATCAGATAATGTTTGCTAGTATCTTAAGGTTTTACTGCTGTGAACAGACACCATGACTAAGACAACTCTTATAAGGACAACATTTAATTAGGGCTGGCTTATAGGTTCAGAGGTTCAGTCCATTGTCATCAAGGCAGGAACATAGTAGCATCCAGGCAGGCATGGTACAGGAGATGCTGAGAGTTCTGCATCTTCATCTGAATGCTGCTAGTGAAAGGCTGGCTTCCAGGTAGCTAGGATGAGGGTCTTAAGCCCACAGTGACACACCTACTCCAACAAGGCTACACTTGTAATAGTGCCACTCCCTGGGCCAAGCATATACAAACCATCACAGCCATCTCTCTAAAGGTGATGTATCCCAAGTAAGCATCGGCCCTCTGGAGCCCTGGACACTGGAGAGTTAATATGAGTCAGGAAGAGAAGACTACATGGGGAGAAAAGCTGTTTGCAAGTTTGCAACCTCAGTTTATGAGGTTAAACTAATTTTGATTAGATGCTTTTAAAGATAATGGCAGCAAACTTGGCCACACCTGTGTTTAAGGCCAGACAAAGCTTCGGTATTTTAACACAGAGAGAAGATATACTTCAAGGAATTAAATAACTTGCCAATGAATTTGTTTTTCTTTGAGGTTTTGGTTAATTGATTTTCTGCTTGGGGGCCTTTATTGATTTCATTTTGAATGGTCTTTTTGTCCATATTTTTTAAATGAAAATAATAAAATGAACCCAGGATTTATTTCTCTTTCTTTTCCTTCCTTCCTCACCCCCACTTTCTTTCTTTCTTTCTCTTTTTTTCTTGTGACAGTATGTCACCATGCTGCCTAGAATGATTTTGAACTTGTGGATTCTAGTGATCGTCCTGTCTCAGCCTACCCAATAACCAGACATGCAGTCTATGCCAGCACTCTCAGCTGGGCACAGGGCTTAGAATTTCTAATTTGTGTTCCTAGGAGGATTCAGAAAGAGTAAAAGGAAAAGATGCCAAGATTTGGACAAAGACTACAGTGGTGTCCTGAGGAGCTACTAAGTTGGTCGGAGAGAGTGGGTAGAACAACATAAGTAGTTGAATGTCAACAACCAGTATGAGCTGGGACTTGGCTGGTATCCTAATGCTTCAGAGATGACTCTTCTGAGTCCTTCAGAACTCAGATGGAAAGGAAACTTGTGTGCCATTGTTCTCAAGCTTTTCTCCAAGGTCAAGAACCTAGACGTGCAAGCAGACTAACTCCCTGTGTCTAAACAAACTAGTTAACACCCCTTGGATATTAGTGTTTAGGCAACAATGTATTATAGCAGATGCTCTTGGGTTTTCTCTTCTTCACCTTCTTCTATACCTTTCTCAGTATAGCAGCTTTTCAGAGTCCTTCTAGGAATACGCACTGAGACCAAAGTCCTGAGTCCTGTTTATTATTACTAATCTGTTGAACCACTACTTGCTACTGGTTTGATTTCACTAAAGGAGCATGTTGTAAAAGTTGCCCTCTTCCCTCATCAAAAACAATGGCAGCACTGTAGACTTGTAAGTGTTTGGGTCCTTAGCAGCAAGGAGAAGAATATAAACAAAACAACAAAACTAAAGGCTTTTCTCCTTGTTCATAGAACACACCTGTGGCCTCCAGAAGGCTAACATAATGATGAAACCCACAAATTCTGCTGTCCCAGTGGGTAGCTACATTACAAACCTGAAGATGCAAAGCATCTCTCAGGACTTCTTAAAATAAGAAAATATTATAGCTAGGCTTGGTGGTACAAATCCTAGAACTTGTAAGGATCATTGATTTCAAGGTCAGGCTGGCTACATATTGAAACCATGCCTCAAAAACAAAAACAAAGTACCACAGACACACAGACCCATGAACAGAAGAGAGGGGCCGGAAAGAAGCCCACGATGAAGCTACAGCTATTCTTTGACAGCAGGGCTAAAAGCATATTTTGGGTAAAGGCAGCCTCTTCAAAAACTAGTTCATAGAAAACTGGATATCTACCTGTAAAAGAATGAAACTAGATCCATCGCTCTCACCCTGTACAAAATTCAAGTCAGACCTTAATAAAAGCTGAAGTTCTGACCATACTAAAAGAAAACAGGCAACAAGTGTTGAGATATGGTCACAGGGAGAACTTTTCCAATCTACTTCTAATAGCAGAGGGGAAAGGCCCAGGAATGGACAGATGGGCTTGTGTGAAATTACGGCACCTGAGCCTGCAGACATAGCTCAGAGGCAGAACGTTTGCCCTGAATGCTCAAGGCCCACAGCTGCATCCCTCCCTACTGATGCAAACCATGCTCTCAAAAAAGAAAAATACTTCAAGATCAGCGAGAGAGAGAGAGAGAGAGAGAGAGAGAAGTCTTTGTTGGTTATATATACATTCAATAGGGGATTGTTATCTAGAATCTATAAAGAACTCTAAAAGCAAAATAGCTGAAAAAAGGCTATTGAGTTAACAAATGGATAAATGAGCTAAATAGACAGGTCTGGAAGGAGGAAATACAAGTGGCTAATAGCTGTCAGGGAATGCAAAGTACAGTGACTTTGAGATTCTGTCTCAGCCCAGCCAGAGTGGTTGTGATCCAGACAAGAGGGCTTAGGAAAAGGCTCAGCCAGTAAAGTGCTTGCCTTTGCAAGTGTGAGGGCCTGAGTCTGACCCTTCCGGAACCCATGTAAAACAAGCCAGGCATGATGGCATGCACTTGGAATTCTAGCACTGGGGAGCTGGAAACAGGCTGATGCCCAAGGCTCTCTGGCTAGCAGAGCCTTGCTGAATTACTGTTCCCCAGGTTAAGGAGAGTCCTGAGGAATGGCACTTGTGGTTGACCTCCAGCCTGACATCCCACCCCCCACACTCCCTATACATACAGAATCAAGAAACAAGGAATCTTGGTGAAGATGTCGACAAAGAAGAAACAGATGCTGCTCATGGAAATGTAAGCTGATACAGTCACGACGAAAGTCAGTTGCCCTGTGATGGAACTACATACGGCGTTCCTGGGATAGTTATCCAAAAGATCTAAGTGGTGTATCACAACGATGCCTGAACACCCACAGCCCTTGCTGTGCCATTCATGGTAACTAGCCTTGAGCGCCATTACTAGATAAAGAACTGTGTGCATCCACACAGTCGACTCTTCAGTTGTGAAAGTGTATGTGTAACACCAGGAAATGGAACGGTGTGCATCTACACAGCTGACTCTTCTTCAGTTGTGAAATTGGATGTGTTGTTTCAGGTAATGTTTTTGAAACCCCCAAAAAACACCAAGGAGCCGATTCTGACACAATCCCGTTAGGGTCTCTATAGTCAAGTTCAAGTTTGGTTTCCCTGACAACCCTCACACAGAAGGAAGGTGGAGCCCTGACCATAGTTTTAGGCAAGCATTTTAGAAGAAAGAAGGGGGTATCTAGCTGGGTACACATGTGTACTGGGGGCCATTGTGGCCTTTAGCATAACTGGCTGGTGCTGGAAGTCAAACCATAATCTTAACTTTTACATTTTTCCTGACTGGTGGCTGTTAGAAAGTGAAGTATCAGGGGCAGGCTTGTAACCTGGGGGTGCAGATCTGTTAGGGAATAACCTGGAAACTGGTGCTAGATGCCAAGTCTTGTTGCGGGGTTAACCTGGAAACTGGTGCTAGGTACCGGCCTGTTAGTTAACTTGAGTTCATCCTTAGGTCAGGTTCTCTAAGATGGGGTCTTAACTGAAAAGATTTGGTCTCTCACATGAAGTTATGTCAGTCTCTACATTAAAAACAACTCAGGATCAGAAGAACAAGTATCGTGTTCTCTTTCAGATATAGAATCTACCTTTATGCATGTATATATATATTAATATATCTGAGGGTGTGGACAGCGACTATAAAAGCAGAGGAAGGAGTCTGAACAGGGAACAAACAGGTCAGGGACAAGAGAGGGTAAAGGAATATATGTGTCATGAAAACATAGCTGGAACTATTTTGTGGAGTAAGGGGACCAGCACGGGAGTGAGGGGATGGGGCAAAAGAGCCTTCGGAGAGCAACTGGAGGGGTTGAGACTGAGGTAGAACATCTGCATAAAAAGCCACAATCCAATACATGTCTCTGAATGTAGAACAAACAATATTTTTTTAAAAAAAGAAGTAGAAAATTTTGCTCTTCTCCTATAATCTATTTCGAGAGAATTTCACCAAGTAAATTTCTTAGCAAACACTTCTCCAAGTTATTGCAGACCTATGTAACTGTAAGTGCAGACTTTTCACTCCTGTGAAATGATTGCTTGACCATGCTGAGCCCAAATCGTTCCAGTTCAAATGAAAAGGGTGACCACTCCTGGTGTGGTTACTGGCCGTTTTGAAAGCCAAGGACTTCCCTCAGGTACTGGACCTAGAAAAATACAGATACAGCATCGCTTTTTTTTTTTCTGTAGATATGGGAGTCAGGAGGCTTACCTGAGTCCTCATTAGCATAAAACATTCCAGAAATCCACCCGTGGGCAGCAAGCACGAGCATCCCCGCTCCTGGCGGGGCACTGGGTCTAAGGGTGCTTCATGGAGCAGAGATCCTCATTTGACCTCTGACCTGTAACAAGCCAGAGCCGTCTGAGCCTATAATCCTCAGCGCTAGCTAACTACACGGTGTAGAACTCTAGGCCTGGTTGGCCCCAGTGTTTTCTCTCCCTTCAGGCAGAACCCAGCTTTGGTTGGAACCTTGACAATGGTGCCTCTCTAGGGCACTCCCTGGTACTTAGGTCTGCCAAAAGCCCTGTGAAGAATTCACATTCCGATCCCATGACTTTCCTTCCAGCCCTTGCTTCGCACACTCCAGTTCGGCTTTTATTCAAAATATGTGTGCTTGGGCAGAAGAGGTAATTTTATACATTTGCTATTAGGAGGGGTGCCTTTTTCCACCCTTGGTGTGTGTTACTGCAAGCCACAGTTCTGAGATAAAAGAAAACCTACACCTATGTAATAGCACCATTTCTTCACAATGGCACTTCTTCCTAACAGCCTAGAGTTATACCGGCTAGGCAAGTGGGTGGAAGTCATTGTTTTCATTATGTTGATGGGTGAAAAATCAGAGAATGAGTAATGCTAGGGCTTACTGGGGGGGTTAAAGAATGAACACGCCTCCTCTTGACAAAAAGTCGCCAATTAAACTGCCAAAGATTTTAAGTGAAATTAGTAAGTAGCTTCTAAAATAATTTTGTTACAGCCCCTTTCCCATTCTTGGTCACCCTAGGCTTAAGGATTTGAATGCCCCTGAATAGTTCATATAGCCAACAGGGTAAAAATACTCAAACCTCACACTCAGGCCATCCTGTACTGACTTGTTTCTGAGTGTAGAATACATCATTTCTGGGGCAGGAACTTTGGTAAGACTCTTTCAAACAGGCCCAAATAAAGAGGTAGTTTGCATTTGAAGGGCCTCCAGAGACTCCCATGTTAAGTTTGATCCCTGGCCGAACATTTAACTAGTTTACGAAATACTGGAGTTTTCCAACGACAGGACCTGTGAAGGGAAGTGAGGGTTGTATTGTTGGCCTTGCTGTGAAAGGGGACCTCTCAGAATTTATGTCCCTGAATTTATTGTTCCTTCTTCTGGAGAGTGTGGACTGAACTGTGGGGCTTCCTTCAGCCAATGAGACTGAGCAAGCTCTGTGACTGCAGAACTTTAATCATCTCTTATCTCCCAGAAGCTTTGGAACTCAGATCACAAGATGAAAGTTTAACTGTGATGGAGTCCGGCCTTCTTGGACACTGCAGATCCCCACCAGCCCTCAGAGGGCAGTCCTGTGTGAGAGACCTCAACCGAAGCCCTCAGAGGGCAGTCCTGTGTGAGAGACCTCAACCGAAGCCCTCAGAGGGCAGTCCTGTGTGAGAGACCTCAACCGAAGCCCTCAGAGGGCAGTCCTGTGTGAGAGACCTCAACCGAAGCCCTCAGAGGGCAGTCCTGTGTGAGAGACCTCAACCGAAGCCCTCAGAGGGCAGTCCTGTGTGAGAGACCTCAACCGAAGCCCTCAGAGGGCAGTCCTGTGTGAGAGACCTCAACCGAAGCCCTCAGAGGGCAGTCCTGTGTGAGAGACCTCAACCGAAGCCGCCGAGCGTCTCAGCACATCTCAAGCCAGACTGCTAAATTATAAGCATTTGGGAGGATTCTGGGGACCCTCTCTCTTTCAGAATTTTACCCACCAACTATCTCCCCATCCCTGAAAGCCACCAGTGTAGATGGGGACTTACATACATCATGGATAACTCAGACACATGAACCCCAAAAGGAATTGGTCAAAATCACCTACTATCATTGTAGGCTTTGCTCTCACAAGTTATAAAGTATCAGAAGTGACAGAACACTTTTTCTGGAAGATTTTACTCTCAGACTCTTCTGGGAAACTGAAAATTCTTAGAATCCCATGTTTACATTTATAACATATAGTACATGTGGGAAAAGAAAATTAAGTTTTTCTTTCATTATTTTTCTTTTTTTCTCTGGCCTTTTCCTGGGTAAGCATCTAGGGAAAAGGAAAATTTGATCTCTTGGGTCTCATACACTGTGTTTTGCTCTTGTCTAAATGTTCCATTAATTCTATTCCAAGTTTTAAAAAAAACAAAAGAAAAAAAAAACCTTATTGGGGCAGTGCTTTCTTCCAAGCCATCAAGAATGGTGCCAGAAGGAACACTTCCTCAAACACAGGCTCCTTTAGCTGCTTCTCTGCGACTCCTCCAAGGCAAGCAGCACTCCTGCGCTCCTGGAGACGGGCTTTGTCTCTGAAGAGGCTCCTCCCTTGAAGCCTAGCCTTGGGTGTATCACAGCTCGCTGCACATCTATCTCTATGGCTTCTATTTCATATCTTCTCTTTTGATTTTTTTTTTGTTGGTCTGTAAAGGAAGTACTTCTCTATTGCATTTACCCTGGGCAAGGGAGACGAGATTGAATCAAAACATTTGTTTAAATCATTATCAGGTGTGAAGTTCCACCCAGACAGCGAGCAAGACGCTGGATGGAAGGCTGTCAGAGAAGCTGATTTTCTTAGTTCTGGTGATAGCTCAGGCCTGCAAAAGGGAGCCAGGCTGTGACCGTCTGTGGTGATCAATACAGCAGTTACAGTGAGAAACGCGCAAGACCTAACTAACTGTGACCACAGTTAGCAACTTGATGTCACTATGCCATCCAACTCTGCAGCCACTTTTCTCATAACTAGTTATACTGTAGGTCACAAAATATTGGCCACCAGCAACTTGGACCTTATTTTATCTGTCTTTCTCCCCAGGGAGTTAAAAAACTGCTCTGGTCTAAGTGACCTCAGTAAATGACCTTCCAGATTCAGGATTAAGGCAGTGTGGGAACAGTACAAACACCCAAAACCATTTGTCAATGGTTGGGTAGTACTTGGGAAATCATATCTAATTTAAATCTTTCCTATTCACTCGCCTGTACATATGACAAGTTTGTGACCCCTTTAAAATCATGAAACAGCCTGCCCAACTCCCTCGGCTCAGGATGAGTAATTAGACCCAAGTTTAAACAACTCAGATGAAGTGACACATTCACTGAAGTGAACTCTGATTTGCCTGCTTCACCACAGTGCCTTCTAATTTAACTGTCTCTACACAGAGACACAGCATGAGGAGGCTTTAATAATATGAATTTGATAGAACTAAACGCCTGACTCATTCATTATAAAGAGCAAATGCATCACTAGGTTATTTCGAGTGACACCCACACTCTACATTTAGTACTATAAGTCATACTCCTTGAAGCTGCAGGTCTTCAAAATTACTTTCAGTTCAGTGGGAAAGCACTTCCCTAGCAGGACCAAGACCCGGAGTTCAGTCACTGTCACTGAAATAAAAATGTCCTCTAGCCTGGAACACTTACAATCTTACACTGAGGAGGCCCTGGTGAGGAGCGTGAACTACAGTTATATATGCCTTCCTCCCTTCCACACAGTAGCTCTCAGCCTTCCTAATGCTGCACCCCTTTAATACAGCTCCTCAAACTGTAAACTTATTTCATTGCTTCTTCATAGTTGTAATTTTGCTACTGTTATGAATCACAAAGTAAATTTCTGATATGTGACCCCTGTGAAAGGGCCATTCACCCCAGAGGGGTCGTGACCCACAGGTTGAGAACCACTACTTTGGCACTTCAGTCCTGGGAGCTATCTTGTTTCTGATTTTTCCCTGCGGTGTGCCCTAGCCCCATGAATCAGCTGTTACCTGTAGCTATGTGTGTTCTAATGCTAATTGGTTCCCCCAAATCAGTTTGCCCAAGAGGGGCCTGCACGACCTTCTAGAACCCTGCCTCTGTTAACTCTGATTGATAAATAAAGATAGGAGCAGCCAATAGCTTGGGAGGAGAGGGGAGGGGGAAGGAGGGAGAGGGAGCAGGAGGGAGATGGGGAGAGGAGAGGCAAGACTTAGCTTTCCCAGGCTTGGGACCTCGAGAAAGGAGATGCTACAGTTGCCTCCATCCTGTGTGGTTTCAGGCAGCCAATCAGTCCTCATGTGCTGCAGGTAATGGTCACTGAAACAGAAAGTGAGGACAAGGGTATTGTGCAGGCTAAGTGACCTGGTGTCTGTGGTCACTGTTGTGTCCCCTCACATGGGGCCCACAGGCTATAAAGTTACAAGTGCACATTACAGTGTGAGCCCTGCCCTTCCTCCCCCAGGCTCCTAGCATCTTTCCCTGTAACTTAGGGAAGCTTTATACCCTCTTTACGTCTCTGTTTCTTCCAACCACGGGCCTGCTGATGGGAGGATGAATGAAAATGGTGTTGTAACTGTAAATGCAAACGTATATTCACATGATGGAATATTAGTCAGCCACCAAAAGAAGAAATGGAACAACGTGGACAGGCCTGGAAAACGTTGTTTAAGTGAAATGAGTAAGACACTGCCTTCTGCTGTATAAATGAAATTAAAATGTCAAATACACAGAATTGGAAGACAGTGGTTGGTGGTTGTCAGGGGAAAAGAGAGGAGAGATTGGTCAAAGGGTGTAAACCTTGGGTTATAAGTTGGTTCAAGCTCTTGAGTTCCATATGGATAGTCATGGATGTGTTAATTGGTTTCACTGCAGTGACCGTGACACAGTGCATACAGACATCCAAGGACAGGCACCATGCTGTATGTCTGTGATTCTAGCCCTCAGGGGGGGTCATGAGTTCCATGCCAGCCTGAGCTATATGGCAAGATCCTGTCTCAAAATACAAACAATGAAAGTTGCAGGAGACAGACTCTGAGATGGTATGCTTCTTGTGAAGGTGGGGAAACAGACAGACAGACAGACGGACAGACAGACACACACACACATACACACACACACACCTAGCTAGGCATGGTGTTAAATGCCTATAGAGAGCCAGAATTTGGGAGACAGAAGCTGGAGTGGTGTTGCAAGGAGGCCCCCTGATTATATGTGGTATCTTTGAGGCTAGCCATTGCTATAGAGTGACTCAATCTCAAAATTAAAAGAAATGGGTGATTGACATGTAAACACCCTGATGTAATGTGAGTACCTCACTTCCTCCAGTGAGAGCTAGCCTACTATGTGCAGCCCTAGAGATCCATCTGACCCCTGTGTCTGAATGTCTACCCAGAATGTCAAATCCCGGTTTCTCAGAACCAGAAGCTCTCCTTGCTCTTACACATCTTTGGTGATGGCTTTTCTGCTCCCACCTGCAGGTCTCCTTTACCAGATATCACCTCTGCTACCCACCGGGTTTTTTACCTTGTCAGAGTCTCGGAGCACTGGAGGGCCCTGAGGAGAGTGCCTTCTCCTCGTCTTTTCTGGCCAGGTGGTCTGCTATGACCACTCCACACAGACCGTCCTGGGTGTCTTTGGGACTGAGACAGCCTCTAGGCTTATCCTCTTTCCACTCAGAGCTTCCAGGTTCCTTGCTAACTCCGGAGGATCCTGACTAGCACCAGGTGTGGCCGCATGTCTGGCTTCTGGGTCACCCTCTGAGCCCCAGCACTGACAGGACTTGTCTATGGACATGAAGGCATTAGTCCCATCCTGGGACTGGCATGACACAGTCGTGTTACCCAACTGAAGAACAATATGATAAGCTGTTTGGACTAGAGCTGTCAATCACTCAATGGTGGCTTTTCTGTGAGCCTTGCTGATGTTACTTATCTCTTGGATTTCTCACCCAGACCCTCCCACTATTTGTTTACGGTTGCCTCCTCAGTCAGGGAACCCCATACTCTCACAAAAGACATTAAAAATCACTTGTGCCCTCTAAACAGCTGTACCTGAGTTTAGCTCAGCCTGCATTTCTTTGAGAAGGAAGAGTTGGTGGAAGGGGGGGTGCTGTCTTAAATGTGGCTAAACTCTGTTCTGCCTAAGAAGCCCACCCTCACCCCCCAACACACACACACACACACACACACACACACACACACTCATACAAAGATGGAGTCCTGGTCCCTTACTAATTCAAGCCCCCTCTTCCACAGTGGTAAGTACTCTTGAAATCTGAAGGGAAAGGCTCTGCTTTTGTGAATCCCTGATAGTTGTTTCCTACCCAGGAGCTGTTGCACAAAAATAGAATGATATTCTTCCTTGTTGCCCACCTCATAAGTTAGTAGTCACATGATTTAGATCCCTATAGAAGAGAAAGAACCTAAGAACAAGAGGCTGTAGGTCTCATAGAGAAAAGTGCATCAAGGTTCCATAGTTGAGAAGTTTGTGGGTTTGTGGATAACCTGTGAACATTAATCCATTCAAATAATACTCAGTGAACATCCACTGTATACTGGGAACTGCATTTAAAACTGGAGCAGCAAAGAGAATGACTGTGTGGAGGGGTCTATTGCCTCCACTGAGGTCCCCATAACCTTAAATCACCATCTTGCCTCTGCCAGGTGTGTTCAACCTCTATCATGTTCATACTTGAGGACCATCAAGATGGCTCAGTGGGTAAGGGTCCGTTTCACCATATCTGATGACTTGAGTTTGATCCCTGGGACCCATACCGTGGGTCCTGAGAGGACCGATACCTGAAAATTGTTCTTTGATCTCTACAGGCATGCCATGGTACCTAAGTGACGCCCCAAACACACAATAAATAAACAAAAATAGTCTTAAAAAGTTTAAGGTCATACATTTTTTTAAATCAGTGTTTTAAGCAAGTTTACAATTTTGTTTGCATTCATGGAAAACCTCAGTCACGTGTAGCTCCGTGCAGCTCATGGGTTTCAGGTTAGATGTGTCTGGCTGGAGAAAGCCCACAAAGACCATTGCTGACAGAACGAATCTCCTCTTTACTTGCATTATGTATCTCTAAGGCACAGTTCAGTGCATTAATGTATAATTATCAAGCAATGGTCTCCCAAAGTTAATAACAATGAGAATATTACATTCTGCATTCCTACCATAAGATGAAATCTGTCTTCTCATAAAATTAAGTTTAAATCCCATTCTCACCCCCATGTAAAGCTGTGAGAGAAATTCCATAGCATGGGATCTCCCCATCCTGTGTCCCACAAGACAGACAGACCTCAGCCTCTTTAGCTTCTCTTAAATGGTGTTTGTTCAACTCAAGATTAAGCAAAGCAAATACTAATTTCTCTAATAACTGAAAACTATGTTTGCTGTGCATGTCTGCTAGATTTTGCCTCTCATGAGTCTGGCCACATGGTAAAATCCAGGACCTGACATTTTCTGTTGGAGAACACCCAGGGTCCCAACACATTACACGATAATGCTGTTCTGTGATACTTGGAGGCCTCAGTGGAATGCGGAAGGCAGCTTCACTTGGGGACACCTCTAGGCACATCCATAATAGATGCTTTCATTCCCAAGGGCCAAATTAGAGATAGGGTGCTTTCCAGCGTTAACCCAGATTCTGATTAAACAAGAGTTAGAAGGCAAGCAAGCTAAGAGCCACACAATAACTCCCAACGTCCAGATGAAAAGCAAACACTCCAGGCACAATCTAGCCATCTGACGGGAACTCAAGTCTCCTCTGGCATCTATACCACTGCTCATTCCTCTGGGTCACAGACAGTGCTCACTCATGGAACCCGGCTATGTGTAGCCTGTGAGTCATCACCTCGCATCTCAAACTCCAAGGCATATGACAAAGCAGGGAGTGTCATTAATCTCACCACTAAAGTGAATGGAATTGAGCATCGTATTAAATCAAAATTAATAGAATAATACAAATCACTAGACTATCAAAATGCAAAGAGGGAAAGGACCTTAGGTAGTTAGGGAATGGCTGAGCCATGTATGTGGAAAAGTGGTTTTCTTTTTTCCTAAAATGGAAAAATGCCCATCTGGTGGGATTTTCATAGACAGTCAAGCCGGATCTAGTGCTTCATAAACATGAGAACCTTGTCTGATATTGGCATTCTGATGTCCTACTCAGAACAAGAGTTGCTTCAACAAGCAATAAAGGGTTTATAAAACCCTTAATAACTAATGAAAAATATTTAGCCCAGCAAAATTAACAAAAGCATTTTCAGTGATATAATAGAGGGTCAGGGGATGGTTCAGTGAGTACCAGCCACACAAGCACGGGGACCCGGATTCGAATCCCCAACTCCTACATGAAACTGGATGGGACACCTATAATCTCAGCACAGCTTCACGGGATGGGAATCAGGCCGATCCGTGAAGTTCACTGGCTAGCCTTCCAATTGGCACGCTCCAAGGTCAGTGAATGACCCTGTCTCAAAAATAAGGTGGAGGGCAATTGAGGAAGACAGCAGACGTCAGCCTCTGCCCTCCACACATGTGTGCACACACCTACCCAAGCACTGAGACACAACCACACGCACAAAACCCATCAATTAGATGACAAAAGGAAAAGATTGTCGAAGAGCAAGTCTATTAAGAGGCTGATTTAGTAATCAAAGGGAAAATAGCTAAATCACAAGTAGTATTTCCACTGCACAAAAAATTATAATTAAAAGACCCTACAAAGTATTATTTTCATCAGACTACGAACGAGCAGTGTTATTGAACCAATGTCCACTCATGCATACACTAATTTATCAGCTGACATTGTTGGCATAATAATGATAACAGCAATGACAATTACCATGTCAGACACGATGTAAGCCACGTATTTCGTACGCATTAGTAACCATCATAACCAACCAAAATGCAATAGCATTACCTCATTTTATAGAGAAGCAAACTAAACTTTCAGACAGAGTAAATATTGGCTTCAATCATAAAGTTGCTGATTATACATCGATTTTGATCTCAGCAGCCACGTCATATGATTTTGACCTGGAAAAATGTCAGTTTCGCATCACCCTATCTGAAGGCTTGCTGGATATTGGGATATCCATAAGGAAGAAAGAGGATCCAAACTCAGCAACTCCCAAATAGCACGTGGCAGGAGGCAGGGTGGGTTCTGGGAGTTCAAGACTTTCACCCTGATGAATGCTACCCATCCACATGCCGGCCATACATGTAGGACATGCTTGAGAACATTTCATAACAAATCCTGCTTCTTCCCTTGTCCTCAGCTCTGTATGAAGTGAGCCGTTGGGTTCTGCTTTAGCCTCTGTTCAGCTAAAAACAAAGACACAGTTGAAGTGCTCCAACACTGTTCAGCTAGCCTATGGAGTTTGGTGGTACTGGTGTTTAGTTATGGTGTTTGGTGGTGGTGTTTGGTGGTAGTGTTTGGTGGCGATTGGTGGTGGCGTTTGGTGGTGGTGTTTGGTAGTGGTGTTTGGTGGTGGTGTTTGGTGGTGGTGTTTGGTGGTGGTATTTGGTGATGGTATTTGGTGGTGGTGTTTGGTGGTGGTATTTGGTAGTGGGTTTTGGTGATGGTGTTTGGTGGTGGGTTTTGGTGATGGTGTTTGCTGGTGTCTTTGCTGGTGATGTGTGATATATATTTGGGGTCCATCTGTGGTTCTACATCCTCTGGTTCTTCCCTCTGAGTGTGTCCAGATGCTGCACCACACCAGACTGGAAGGATAAAGCAGAGTCTGGAGCAGGTAGGGTTCTATAGGATCCTGGTCCAGCCAGGAGTGAGTGCCAGGGGGCAGGATAGGCCTTCACTAAGGATCTTAGCATTATAGCTTCATTATATTAATTATTATTATTATTATTATTATTATCATTATTATCATCATCATTATTAATTTTACTTATTCACTTTACATCTCACTCATTGACCCCTCCTGATCACCCCCATTCCCCTTACCCTTCTCCTTTGAATGGGTGGGGGCCCTCCTGGATATCCCCCCCGACCCTGGCACTTCTAGTCTCTGCAAGGCTAGGCACTTCCTCTCCCACTGAGGCAGACAAGGCAGCCCGACTAGAAGAACATATCCTACACACAAGCTATAGTTTTTGAGAGCGCCCCTGCTCCAGTTGTTCAGGACCCACAGGAAGACCAAGCTGCACATCTGCTACATATATGCAGGGAAGCCTGGGTCCAGCACAAGTATGTTCTTCTGTTGGTGGTTCAGACTCTGAGAGCCCCAAGGGTTAAGGTTAGTTGAGTCTGTTGGTCTTCCTGT